>NW_026262598.1:0-58789 GCF_021869535.1 Mytilus californianus | reverse complement strand
TGAAAAGTCTTACACTTGACTTACATACAACTCTTGAAATTTGCACATTTTATAAAGATCTAAAATTGAGAATGAAAAAGGGGAATGTGTCAAAGAGACAACCACCCGACCAAAGAGCAGAAAACAGCCGTAGGCCACCAATCATTTTATGGGTCTTCAACACAGCGTGAAAATCCCGTACCCGGAAGCGGGCATCAGCTGGCTCCTAAACAAAATGTGTACTAGTTCAATGAAAATGGACGTCACACCAAACTCCAAAACATAAATGAACTAAAATAAAAAAAACATACATGACTTACAAAGGCCATTGGCTCCTGACTTGGGACAGGCGCAAAAATGCGGGGGGGGGGGGGGGGGGGGGGGGTTATGCATGTTTTGTGAGATCTCAACCCTCCCCCTATACCTCTAGCCGATGTAGAATAAACATCAGCAATACGCACAGTAAAACTCAGTTTAAAAGAAGTCCGAGTCCGATGTCAGAATAGGTAACAAAAGAAAGATGACAATGATACATAAATTAAAATGGGACTACTAGCAGTTACTGACATGCCAGCTCCAGACCTCAATTAAAATGATTGAAAGAGTATGTCTTCATCATATGAAAATCAAGCACAATCCCTCCCGTTTGGGGTTTAGTATCATACCATCATAAAATATATGACAAGAACATAGCCCGTATCATTTCAACAACTGGTTTAAGAATAAATGTGTTTATTTCCGATACAAAGACCCTATGAGTGAATCAATATTAATACCAAAATATGCCATCTTTAATGATCTGACAACAGTATCGTAACTATATCCCTTCCTAATAAGTCTGTTTAAAGGTTTGGTTAGCTTTTGAGGCGAATGTAGATATTTTCATGCTTTGTATATAATAATATTACCATAAAAGATTGGATGTGAAATACCTGAACGTATAAGATGTCTGCATGTTGATTTATATTTACGAATGATGTCCTTGTACTAATGATAAAATTTAGTAAATGTTTTGACTAGTTTGTGATATCGAAAACCCTTGTGTAAATTTTTTTTCAGTAATACAGAGATCTCTCGTTAAAATTAAATACGTTGCTACATACACGAGCGAATCGAACAAGTTGAGATATATGAACACGGTAGGTATAGTGTCCGGCGGAGATCGTGTTTTTACGAGTGAATCGGTCCACTTTTTTCGAGTGTAAATCGGGTTTTTCCGAGTGATTAAACATGCGATCAGGTCAATTACCTGCTATTTGGCAATTATAATAGTTTTATTCATGACTGTCCATCTTATTTTGAATACTATACATGTTTTGAGCACAAAAGAAGCCCAATTTCGTTGTATTTAACCTAAAATTCAGTGTTTTGCATTGTCTGTGTTTTTTCGAGAGCAACATTTAAAACTCCAGATTTATTTAATCTGAAAATTTAAATTTTGGAAAAAAAATAAGAAAAAAAAATAATTTCAGATTAAAAAGAAACAAAATTTTAATTTTTTGCCAAAATAACATTTGAATTAAATGGAATATCTAATATAAAATGAAAACAACACTTTATAATTTTATGCTATATGACCAAAAGGACCTAAAAAATAGCCAAATCCATCTACGGTCAACTTTGCCTGATGGAGTTGAAACCTTAGCCTCTTTATAATTTTTTTAATTTCTAAACGGACAATTCTAAATGATTCAGTGTTGTTCACGTCCAGTGGTAAATGTGTCGTGCATGTTCAGGACGAGAACAATTTAACAATAAATCCAATAAGTAGGTCTTGTAACAGAGGACGTTCGGGATAAAGGTCGGGAAATTAAGACTGCCACTGAAAATGAGAGAATATTGGATATGGACAGAAATTTTGCCTTGCAACAGGCCACCTACGGACCCTTCAAAGAGCTGTTGCAAGGGTTCTCAACGTGCAATGAGCGTAACCCTATCTCTACACGCTTCATTCCTACCGGACGTGGCTGCGTACTTGAACATCCCACACAGCCAAACGGACGTCCAAATTTGGCCAGCGTCGGTCGATAAAAAAAAAATATGTCCAAATTTCCAAAAAATATAAAATATTTGCCAAAATTATGAAAATTTAAATTTTGGAAAAAAAATAAGAAAAACAAAATAATTTCAGATTAAAAAGAAACAAAATTTTAATTTTTTGCCAAAAAAAAAAAAAAAAATAAATAAATAAGCCAAGTGAAGAAGAAAATATTCTGCAATATTTCCCAAATAATAAAATTTCCAAATTTTCCAAAAAAAATAAAAAGAAATTAAATAAATAATATTTTAAAAATGCACAACAATGCCGGTGTTTAAAAATGTGTAGTGGAAGTTGGTCATAAGATTTTTTTTTCCATTTTATTCCCGGGATTAAAAAAAGTAAACGAACGCTAAATAAGAAATAAATTCGTTATCTCTGTGCTGTCAAGGGTGTACGGAATTTTACACTGTTGTAAAAAATGCATACGACCTTCGGCTGCACCTCAGGGTGTATATATTTTCAACAACGGTGAAAAATTCAGTACACTCCTGATTACACCAAGATACTAGTAGCTAATATTTCCATCAAGAAAAATAGTAAATGAAACAATAAGGATATATTTTCTGTAAAAAACACATTTACCCGCTTTACACACTATGTGTACTTACGTCTCAGTCCAACATGTCTGGGCTCGCATAAAGATTGTTAACATCACTAAATATTTACTGTATGAGATCCATATCGGTACACCAACATGAAGATTGCTGAATGCAAACGAAGGATGACTTTTTGTGAAATGTACATGTTAATACAGCATTATCAAACTGGTTTAATGCATTGTATCGTGCTTTGAAAAGTACTTTATTTGATCCTTTTCATTGTTTTTTTTAAATGTAAATGCACTGACATATTACATTTTAAGCCATAGGAATTTTGTTTTATTTCACTCGATAAAACAAAGACACACTCGAAAAAACACGGACTGCTCTCGAAAAAACACGGACATATAAAATGAATTTACTCTCCAACATGTCCTTTTCAATGCAAAAACAAGAATTTTTGTAAAGTGTCTGTATATCTAAGTAAACATAGATTCCATGTGCACATTTCCGTTGACATTGGCATTTGGAATGTTTATAAACATGGTTTTAATCTACATTGTGGAATAAAGCATTGTAAGGCTATATTAAACGTTTTTAGAACAAAATAATTTAGGGTTGATAATATCTTTTTATCAAAAACACTAATTTACCCTTTATGATCTTGTGTATAAGGTTCTAGCATCTGCTTTTACGTTTTACCAGAAAGGAAGTCTGTTTATTTCCATTTTTGATCATATTCACTCGAAAAAAAGTGGTCACTCTCGAAAAGACCCGATCAAATCACTCGAAAAACCACGATCCCAACCGGACACTACACCTACCGTCTATAAACACCATAACATGGTGACAAGGGAACGTAGCCATCTAAAAATGGATAATTAACAATAGGAAATGAAAAATCATCTCTTTTATCATAAACATGGCATTAAGCTTCCCGTTAAAATTATAGATATCAAGATCAAGGAAAGAGCAGTGTTCATTGTTAGTATTATCTTTATTTAAAGCAGAGACATATAATACAGTATTATATGTCTCTGTTTAAAGTCAGTTCAGCACAATAAATCTCTTTAGTATAAATACAGAAGTCGTCACTATTGAGAGCCAATATATCATCCAAATATCTAAAAGTGTTATATTAAATTTTGGTATGTTGTTTCGATCGGTCTTTGCTTATTTCAGTCATAAATTGTAACTCATAACAATACAGAAACAGGTCCCCAAAAAGTGGTGCACAGTAAGTCCCTATTGGAATTCTGATAATTTGACGATACACGGAATCGCCATAGCGAATCAAAGCACTGTAAGCGCTGTAGGCAGTTAACCAAAAACCAAGGCAAACATAATTATGAAAACTGTGGCTATGTTGCTTCATTTTTTTTAAGATTTAAAAGAACAAACATTAAACATTCATATATTGTGCATTTATGTTCATTTAATGAATTAATTATTAAGGCAAATAATTCATATTTTATCAAGGTTTTCAAAAGCAACGCATATATCAAGTATATTTTTAATGGTCATGTGTCTGCAGTGGTACAAGTTCGAAATGATTGCAGTTGTTCTAGTTGATAGTTAACGTTGGTATTAGTTGACTGTTAGTAGTTCAAGTTGACTTAGTACGAGCTTGTAATAGTATGCATGGACTTGCTTCCCTGGAAAGAAAACTGAGTTTGTGTTCTACAGTGCAAAAGTTATGAGACACAAATCAGACAAATGTTTACTACTACGGGGATCAAAGGTGAGGTCTGACTGACCTGCCCATAGTAAATGTAAATGACCCCCGCCTTCACCCCAAGTCCATGATGTCTAAGTTTGGAATAAAATGACAGGTGATTATAATAAAGTTGGTCAAACACTCTTGGTCTTGAAAGATATGTTTTCTTTAAAATGAGCCATATTAAAATGAAATTTTTTATAGAACCAGAGATTATTCAAAATATAATTAAGGTAAATTCTTTAAACCTACTCATTTTTTGCATCAATAAAATTTTATAATAAACAAGAAATAATTGTAACAGAATGCTGTTACGAAGTCTCCCAAACAAAGCTGCCATAATTATTCATTCCCATGGTCGCCTGACATTGGGCAAAGTCTAGTACACATTGATTAGGTCTAGTAAAGTGATATGCATATGTGATGCCTATGAGATTGACCTTGTATGTCATTCAAATCTGTTTGAAATGACGAACAGGAATGAATATGGTTTAGGAGTTGGTATCTCAAACTTTTACAAGTTCTTAAAACACACACAAGAGGGGATGGGGTGACCTTAGGGACTAACCATATATTTCATTTGATTTTTTATGTTGTCCCATACATGAATATATATATGGTTTAGGGGTGGGGATCTCGACCGTTATCAAGTTTTCAAACAGGAGGGGGTGGGGTGACCCCAGTGACTTCCCCTATATTTCATTTGATTTGTTACATTGCCAAATACATGAGTATATATGGTTTAGGGGTGGGGATCTCATCTGTTTCCAAGTTATCAAACAGGAGGGGGTAGGGTGAACCTTAGGACTCTCCCTATATTTCATTTGATAAGTTCTGCTGTCCCATACATGAATATATATGGTTTAATTTAGAGGTCGGGATCTCGACTGTTTCCAAGTTCTCAAACAGGAGGGGTGGGGTGACTGCAGGGACTCCCCTATATTTCATTTGATTTGTTATATAGTCCCATACATGAGTATATATGGTTTCGGGGTGAGGATCTCGACCGTTTCCAAGTTCTCAAACAGGATGGTTTACAGTGACCATAGGAGCTGCCCCTATATTTCATTTGATTTGTTATATTGTCCCATACATGAATATATATGGTTTAGGGTGGGGATCTCGACCGTTTTCAAATTCTCAAACAGGAAGGGGTAGAGTGGCCCCAGGCACTCAACCTATATTTCATATGATTTGTTATATTGTCCCATACATGAATATATATGGTTAAGGGGTGGATCTCGACCGTTTCCAAGTTCTCAAACAGGAGGGGTGGGGTGACCCCCAAGGACTCCCCCTATATTTCATTTCATTTGTTATATTGTCACATACATGAATATGTATGGTTCATGGGATCATTATTTTTTTGTATGCTCCAATGTACAAATTATGTCTTTAAGAGAAAGATATATACCTACATATTACACACAAAATCCTTCCCAATTGAAACTTACTGGTCTATTATCACACTGTAACGTGCCACTGCTAACAAAAGTGTGCATGTTTCTAAGACATATTGAAAAAATATTTTCATAATACAAAGCATGTTACAATAACTTCATATCCACGTTGCAATTAAGAATTTTGCAAACAAATCAACCAACTATGGTTTATTTCAATTTTATTGTATGATATCACTTATTTATTTATTGTGTGTCTTGCTTGTAAATGTATAAGTATATATGTAATTGTTAATGTATAATTGTTATCCTCTTGTAGCACCATACGTGTGCTTAAGTTTAAATAAATTGTCTTGTCTTGTCTTGGGATCTTGACCGTTTCCAAATTCTCAAACAGGAGGGGTGGGGTGACCGCAGGGACTCCCTCTATATTTCATTTGATTTATTATATTGACCCATACATGAATATATATGGTTTAGGGGTGGGGATCTCGACTGTTTCCAAGTTCTCAAACAGGAGGGGTGGGGTTACCCTAGGGACTTCCCCCTATATTTCATTTGATTAGTTATATAGTCCCATACATGAATATATATGGTTTAGGGGTGGGGATCTCATCCGTTTCAAAGTTATCAAACAGGAGGGGGTAGAGTGACCCAAAGGATTCCACCTATATATCATATGATTTGCTTACATTCAGGTATCATATAATCTAGTTGCACTATTTGCGAAAACAAAGTAAGAAACTTCCAGCTATGTTAACTGACCCTTCAAAATTGAGAAAAAAATTGCAGTAATATGTTTACACTTTAAAAGCATCTTACATGCATTATCAACATTTATCACTGATAAAGAAGATTTATACTGTCACCAGGAACATATATATTGTTAGATATACTGTTCCCAGCTGTCACATTGTATTGCATACCCAAGAATGAAGGACACTAATGGCCGATTACCATTATCAGCGACACCCGGGGTGCAATGTTTTTAATGATGTTCGATTAACATAGAAAGTAATGGGAAAAGAAATGGGTACCCTTCATTAATTCTTCATATTATTTTTATTAATCATCTGAATTCTTATTAACACATACGACCGAATTCTACATAGATTTACCTTTCTGGTGGTATTAAAAAATCCAGTTATCTTATGTCATTGTTAGGTCCCCGATTTTTTGAAATTTCATTATCTTAATTCCCTTACTCACATCAGTAAATATCGATGAATTACCTCAAAAGAAACGAGACAGCAGTAACTGAAAAAATTGAAGCACACTTACTATGCAGAGGAAATACTATTAACACATACTGTTGAATACTCCTGTCAATAAGCTATATTTTGATGTCAGAAAAGTCAGTTTAAATTAAGAAATTCTTAGGTCTCCGGCGTTTTGAAAAGTCGTCTTTGAAAAAAATAACCAACACAAATGTAATATACGAAAACAACGTGCATTAGCGAGATCATACTGTTATACAAGTAAAATAAATTCCGGTTATTCTTAAATAAATGAAATAATACATAATAAGTTCAAATTCAAAGTGTTCACTGCGGCTATTTTTTATTGTCCAAATAGAAACGATAAATATTGAATACAAAATAAAATTATATTTAATTATATTAAATTGTATTCGTCGGGATAACTCATCTGTTCAAAGGACATAATGGAGTTTTACTGTAAGGGTTCTTGTTCATGATAGTTCATAGTTCGTATAATTTCATAAAATAGAGACTATAAAGATATTTTTTATTCATATTTGGTGAAACGTATTTAATGATAAATGATAAAGTATACATTTACATTTAAATAATAATAAACGATTCGCTGTTCAATTTTATTTTCACCCGTAAAACATTTTGCCATCATTTGTATTTCGATAATATTTAAAGAAAATGAAAAGGTGGTATATTAAAAAAGTTCGAAATTGATATATTGTCAAATGAATTTTATTATCAGCAGGCACCCTGTCGCTTGATTGTCTTTCCTATCTCCAATTACGATGTCTTATATATGCTCAACAGGATGCCACTGTTTGTTTTATTAAATTGAATCTGATACAATACAACTTGTGTTAATTGGTGACATATGTAAATGTAATGAATGTATGCACGGTTTGTTGTGGAAGTATCATCCTGTAATGACATTACATCAATGTGGTGGAACTATTAAAACGAATTTGAGAACTCGAAAACTAATGCAAAAAATCTTTCAAATCACTCTTTTTTAGGGAATCGTGTTCCTCGCTCTTCAGTTTGACCATGGAAGTAAATTGATTAGTGTTATCTATGTATAGATAGTTTAATTTGCAGCTTTTATTTTTTTATTTCTTCTTTTAATTTGTCATTTTCTATATATATGGTTTTTTTTAATTACTTAATGGTGCAATACAAAACACATGTAAGTTGTCTCTCGGTCATTTTAGAAATAGACTGTTCAAAATGTTCTTGTGTGAAAAAATGTAACGCTTACAACACATTGAATGTTGGTTTCTGTTATAATGATGAATGTGTTGTCATTGTAAATGAATATTAAAAAGCCGATTGCTGAAGACCTGGTGACAAGTTTTAATCTTATGCACAGCACAAGAAGCCCTTCTTCGTTGATATGTTGGGGGTTTCCTTGTATTTCAAAACACCTTTTATCTGGTGCATATGCCACGACTAAAAAAAATAACTGTGTCCCTGATTTTTTTTAAGTTAAATTTTCGATCTTTCTTGCTTTGTGGAAAAAAATCTCAAACAAGAAAAATGTTTCCTAAGTTTTTATAATCAATTGTTCATGAACAATGTAAATTGCTTTTTTTAAAGGCGATTTATTTATCAAAGACAAACTATGAATCGCATAAATGAGCTTTGATTAAGGGACGACATCAAAAGATCAATGTAGGATAAAAAAAAACTTAATTCAAATAGTTTGGGGGGGGGGGGGGGTAAAAATTGCTGCAAGTTTTGTTTATTTGACATCGATTTTACATATATCTGTATTGGTCAATCAATCTTTCCCAAATTAAGTTAAGAGGGGGTGGGGGTCAGTGAAAAAACTATGTGAATTAAGTTTGTTTATTCTACATTGAACTTTTGATGTCGACCCTTATTGTCCTGTGAATTTTTATCCGTGACTTAATTCAGGCAAATTTTCTACCTTTCTTGCACTGTTGAAAATAAGGACAGAGGGACATCAGATATAAATACTGTTAGTATTAAATCGCACAGATAGCAGTTAGAAAATTTTAGATAAGTGAAAATAAGTCGAAATATGAAAGAAAACTTTCAAATAAGAGTTACTCCTAAACACACATAAAAAGGGAGACCCACTATAAAAGCGCTTGCGACCTAACTCGCTTCATGATGATGTCTTTAGTTACTACAATTGATAAATCTTCACTTATCAATTAGAGAGAGAGCTCTACTTATCAATATCAATAAAAATATATTTTAACTGTTGAATGACTTATTCTTCAATTATTTAGTCTTAGAATTTATATATTTAATTTTCACCAATTGTCTAAATTTGATTTATTGAACCTTTTGTCTGCTTACGCCTTACCTAACTAAAGATGGTTGAGATATGTTTAGCCGTTTTTACATAAAACATTTAAAAAATTTAAAAAATCTAGCTTGTAAGTTATTTCTTCAAAGACATGTATAGCATCATTTTAAAGCAACTTATTTGTCCAAGGCATAAATGAATGATTGTATTGAAATGAACGAATATATATAGCCTATTGTTAGAAAGCTGGACGAATTTGTGTTTGCTGGTGTTAATATGTTTATAAAAAACACAGCTGATATTATGTCATATAATTTCACTACTAATGCTTATGGTGATTAAACTGCAATAAGCTACGGTTCGGTACCAATTTCGTCGTCAGCTCTGTTGCATAAGGACAAATGAAAATATTAAATTTCTTGGTAACACGGATGTCATATAACCTCCTAGATGGTATTTTTAAAGATACATGAACATCAAAACTCATGAGATACGTTTTATGACTGTTTGTTAAAAAATGTCATTCAAGATCAATTAACAAAAATTATGGATTTTTTCCCTAATTTTTCAAAATAATTTCCCCTTCGTACATTGATTTATAATCTCGACGCGGTTTTGATCTCAATATCATAGCCCTTTTAAAGACCACTAACTCAAGTATCGTAATTTATAACTCCCGTGAAGACGCTAATTATTTTTTATCAGAGACATGTCTCTGTTTTAACAAGATTAGTAAATGCAACGACATCTATTGGAAGGAGTTAAGAGTTATCGTTAATTATCTACTGTCCAATATAAACAGATTGGGTTATCTCGCTTGGAAATGTGACATATTCTTGCACATGGGATTTTGACATTAAAATTTGTCAAAAAGTAATTTTGAGTTTCTGTATTAAATATTTTTTGCTTTTTCTTTCTTTTACATATATCTTTTGGTTTCCATTTCTAGTGTTTATATTTATTTACCATGCATAGATGTATTTTGTCACCTGCCTGAAATTTTTTTTTGTAGTTGATCTCCAAAACCTGGAATTACCCTTATCCGCTTCCGGAATCGGACCCGATATTGTAATTGTCTACACGGCATCCATTGTTTTTCAATGTTGTTTTTGTCAGTCAGATACGATTTTACTCGAATTTACACATTACTTGTAGGCGATTATCTGTATAAAGCTAGCGGTTGAACAAAATGAACATCGCTGTCATGAATAATAAAGATGAAAATACGTTTTGAGATCGTTTATTTAGAGACTTTGGTAAAAAGGTTTGCAAAGTTATTTTTAATTTTCTTTCAAGTGAAAGGTCCGTCGGGCGTAGCTAGTAACCAAGTCGAGAGTCCGATTGCAAAAGTGGAAGGTCGCGGACCTCGGACCACCGCTAATTTGAACCCCTGCCTCCAAATTGAAAAGATACGAAAATTTCGTCTTCTAATTTGAAATTGCCGCCAACAGCATGAACAGTGGAACTTATTAATAGACTACTGACGTAGTTGTAACACGTATTGACGACAAACAATATTCCTACGACTTTTGCCATTTGGGAAATCTAAACTACTTGTCTTTAAAGATTTTCGGCGATTAAATATTTCATACAATTGTTCTTTGACATCTTAGCCAAAAGCACAGGGGATAATAAACTACATAAGGATTCCTAATGTGCTCTACTTCCTATGTGCAACTTCAAAACTTTTGGGTGGTTCGACGATTATTTAAGGTTTTTTCTGGTCATATTTTTGTAATCCAGAATTAAAAGTATGAAAAAACTATTCAATTAGTTATAAAAAACATTACATCCAGCTAGATAATAACAATGGCACGTATTTCATAATTTATTGGGTAGAACACAAATCTAGGGTGCTCGCATAAGGCAGCTTAACTGCCTAACAAAAATGTTATCTAGTAAAAATTCAAGGGCAGTTATCGTATCAAAGCATGTCCAATTGACATAGTTCTTTTGTTTGTTGTTACTAAAAATGACCTAAAAGAGTTTGAACATATATATTCGCATTCTGACTTTTTAAATGCCCATTTAATTAGGTGTGTGAATTTTTCTTAATACGATTATGAAGCAAAGTGGTATATAGGGTAGAAAAATCAAAACTTTGAACAGATTCGAAATCACCAATATAAGCATGCAATTTATCAAGTACTTCCAACGAATTTTTGACACTCCAAAAGTAATTAATTTCACTATTTTCAAAGGCCATTTTTTGACAATTTATTACAAGGTTTATGATTGTACCATGTGTACTAGTAAGTAGAATATACAGTTTAATAGACTGATTGTTATCTGCTATTTCAAAATCCAAGATGGAGGAAGACACCCCAGCTACCTTTATTAGTATCAAATGAAGTTTAATTTACATGCAGTTATATAAATCAGCTTACTGGCACTGTGTATCATCGCCACCGGAAATTGGGTACTAACGAAGCGGAGAGAAATGGAAAAAAAAAGTAAACAAGGTAAGAATTCATTCAATTTAAAGCATTTCTACTGATTTGACGAGGGTACCGCTTAAGAAATGATTTTCTGATATATAATTCTTTAAATTATTAGGCTGATAAGTACAAAATTAAGACAAAATTTTGTGTTATACTCCAAAGCTTGCCACTTAGTACCTGAAAATTTCGAGGTCGATTGTCCTCTGTCGCCCCATTGGCAAGATATTCAACTGTTTTTCATTATTTTTCCAGACACGTTTTTAGATTATGATAGTGTGACATCATAAAGACTGAAATCTGTTGTCATAAAGATGTTTTTAAAGAATATGGACCAAAACATTGTTTGTTTATTGTACGGCGAATTGCAGGACGTTGTACGGCGAATTGCAAAATAACAACTTTTGTCTGTACGGCGTCTTGCAATATATTGTAATTTAAAGATGAAATAAATCACTGTTTAGATAATATCAAGTGACGATATTTTGGCTGTATCAAAGCTTTACCGGCTTACAAATATACAAAATAAACTACTTATCAAATATTACAAAATATATGCCGTTAATTTCGTTCAGAAGTCGTGGTTGCGTACCTCTATTTGACTTTGTGTTTTTAAAGACAAAAAGGTTTTTCAACCATATTATCCTAAATACATTCATATATCGTTATAATACTAACGACTGTTGTCTTATTTGTTGTCAGGGTGAAATTTTGTAAGTTCAATAAAAAAAAACGACCATTCATCTTTTGTTGGTGCTGTTTTTTTTTTTGTTTTTTTTTTTTAAATATAAATAGTGGAGATGTTGTATGATTGCAAATAAGATAACTATCCACCAGGGTCAAATAAAGTGTATGTTAGCAATTATATGCTATCGTTTGTCCTTCAACAACGAAAAATCGTACCTTATAGTCGGCTATAAAAAGCCCCGACATGAAAATTGTGGAAGGATTCAACAAGAAAACTAACGGCATAACTCATAACAAAACAATTTACGAAAAATAATAAATATGATAGAGATGAACCAACGACAACCACCAAACTACAGGCTCGTGACTTTGGACAGACACATAAAGAATGTGCTGGGTTAAATAGATATAGGAAGATGTGGTATGAGTGCCAATGAGACAACTCTCCATCCAAGTCACAATTTATAAAAGTAAAACCATTATAGGTCAAGGTACGGTCTTCAACATTGTTTATTGTTTATTTTTTAAATTTCTGAAATGAATAATTTGTTAAAAGAAAAGTGAATAAAATACTTTGTTTTCATTGAAAATTAGGAGAAATAAATCATGAATTGTGTTTCGAATTAATTTTCTTGTTTCTTATTGAAAATAAGATTGTATTTTTTTTTTTAGTTTAAGTAAATTCAATCAATCTTTTTATTTACAGGGAAAAAATAATAAAAGACTGTTGCTAAGGCTGTTTGGCCTAAACTTAAATGAGTAGATGGAGGGGTAGTGAAAAGGAGTGTATTTGTCCGAATTTTCATTGTTACAGTAGTACATTTTCATGATTACTATGTATAATATTTCTCAGTAAATTTTAATGTGATATTGTGCCAATTAAAATTATATAATTAATACAAGTAAGACTTGCATTTGCCTTAAAAGATATAGCAGTACGTGATTATTTGTTTCCAAACACACCTTCTCTGTTTTGAAACTTATAAAGGTATGGATCTCGGCCTATCTGTTTGGTTGAATATAAATGTGAATTCATAGAGTTTCAAAATCAACAGTAAGCCCTATTTTTGTGTGTGTGTAAATAATCTAATCTTTAGATAGATGCTAAAAAAAGTGCAACTTAAGCACGCCTGAATGTAAAAAGGTGTACCCGACTTATTCGTTCACGATAAGAATTTACCGATTTCGGTATTTTAACAAAACTGTTTACGAGGGCAAACAAATAAATAAACGCTATCAAATCAACATTTAAATTTACGTGGATTATTCCAAAAGAATTTATGAGAGTGCACCATCAGGATTCAAAAATATTTCAACCTGTCCATATAAGATGTTATTTCATTATAATTCTTTAAACTTACAAGTCGAAGATGCTAGCTTTTGTGAATTGTATTAATAAGTATATTATATTAAGATGACAACCAAAAAAACTTCATACAAGGTCATCTTTATTCTCAAGTAGAAAGTTTATATAAATAGTTTATGCCGTAGCCACAGCCGGATTTGTATCCCTTGTATCGGATTCTTCTTTCATTCTTTCCAAAAATGATTAATCTAAGGTTAATATTTTTTTTTAAATTCAAACAGTGTTAGCCACCGAGCTTGTTCATTTCTTACTATATAGAGATGAAGTTTTCTTTTTTAGAAAATTAATGTTCTTTATTCTAATATATTGGCTGTATCTGCCTTTTACAAATAAGACAATAACATTAATTGAAAAAGGAGACGTGGAATGGTTTTCACTGAGAGGACTTTCAAACAAAGTCCAAATGAAATAGATTTGACCAACTATTGGTTACTATACGCTTCACAATGTACAAAACCCATACCGTATCAAAATTGCCTGATTTATGACAAAATCATAAACAAATATGTCAGGCAGCAACTTACGACAGCCGCTATATTACATGTTCCTGGTCAGGGACAGACACATATATATTGAGGCGGTGTTAAACATGTTTGTGAGCACTCACACCTCCCTTAACATGGTGCCGTGGTGTAGCAATACAACATTTTTTTTGCAGAGAATGATAATTCATTTATATTTCATTTTATCTGAAAGTTGAAAGAGAATTCATTCACTAAATGGTTCTAAATATTCAATGCGGAAAAATTCTCCTACCCTTACCTGGTCCGAGTACACAGTTATTTCGTAGTGCATTTCTTTTAGACAATAAATGGAAATTAAAAAAATCCCACCTGCGCTTTCTCAATAATATTTTTACAGTGTGTTGTACTACTTTTGGGACAAATTATATCAAAATTATAGAAAACTTCATCGGCTCTAACTCAAAATATGGACAATTTCATGCTAAGGGGGTCTTCAAATCTTTTGACAGCTTCCGATGTGCTAATTTTTAACATTTTTCAGCTGGACCAAATCACTACTTTACTTTGAAATTCATGACCCAAATTTTTTTACAGTGTCATTTCACCCCCCTACTTACTATTTGAGTCATAAAACATGGAGAAATAAATTCGGAAGGGGTATAAAAAAAATCGACAAGTAACACACTGTCCACACTAGGGACTATATTCGTGGACAACGAAAATCAAAGGACGATAACTGTGTACCCGGACCTAATAGGGTAGAAAAAGTTGACCAATCTTAATGAAACTTGGTATGACTAAAGCTTATTAAATTATAAGACTGCTTACAAAGTTTCATGGCAATAGGATATATATTATAGACAATATGACTAATTCTATATTGAACTTTGAGTGTTAAATTTAGACGTTAAAATTGAAAATTTTCAACTATCAACAATTGAGGCTTAAAAAATTAAAATATTGCAAAAAAATACTTTTGAAATGCCTTAATATATAATATATTATGTATTAAAAGCAATAGAGTACTCATTTGATTCATCAGACTTATCATAATTATTAAAAAGTCAAATTTATATGAGCCTGTGGCTAAAAATGGAGGTTTTCCAATGAAGGGGGCCTTACATGAAGATGTAATATTTTCCAGCAATTTTAAATTTGTAAAGCTTTTTGGTTATAAATAATCCTTACATATGTATTTAATGTACTTTAAATGGAAAGAAAACTTACAAATAACATATCACATTAGCTTAAAAGGGTCTTAGGCCAAGTAAGACTGAAAATAATTTAGGGTCAATTTAGGCCGTATCACATATTTACATTTAAAAATGCATATTGAAGCTATATGAAATAAAATTTTGTGTCTTTTCTATCATTTCTATACTCAGGTGACATGATACAATAAATCTGAGCACAAAAAGACTCTTGCATTCAACTTTTTTTGCAGACAGTATGGTCTGATACAAAGATTTTTCACTTTTTAGTGAAAAACATGCATGCAATTTTAGTCTCAACAGGCTTATATTTGAACCACTTGCTATCCTACAGAAGAAAAGAAAGGTATTATGTGACATAAAACAGGTACAAAAGACATTGTTAAGTGCTTTTTATACAAATTTAGTGAGGTCTTTATAATGGACTTCAACTTTTATGTTCCAAGCTCCTCACATTTAACTTGATCCAAACAGGGCGTTAGACGAGGATCATATATACAACACATTTTGCGCATATTGTCTGAGATAATCTTCTTTTCTGTAGATTCAGAGTTCACAAATGAGTAATACAACTGGATTGAAACATAGAAACACAAATATTGACACATAAAAACCTGTCAGATAGAAAGTCAGAATGCCACTTATGCATCAAAATTGAAAAAGCTATGAAATGCTTATTTTGACCATAAAATGCCAAAATTGGTCATTTTTGCAGAAATTCTATCAAATAAAAGTTTAAATCCTTTAGTTTTATGCTATTTGATAAATTGACACCATCAAATCATTCAGGGAAGTTGCCAAAGTACAGATTCTATATTTCCTGATTTCACCTCTTAGGTCCGAGTACACAGTTATTTCGTAGTGCATTTCTTTTAGACAATAAATGGAAATTAAAAAAATCCCACCTGCGCTTTCTCAATAATATTTTTACAGTGTGTTGTACTACTTTTGGGACAAATTATATCAAAATTATAGAAAACTTCATCGGCTCTAACTCAAAATATGGACAATTTCATGCTAAGGGGGTCTTCAAATCTTTTGACAGCTTCCGATGTGCTAATTTTTAACATTTTTCAGCTGGACCAAATCACTACTTTACTTTGAAATTCATGACCCAAATTTTTTTACAGTGTCATTTCACCCCCCTACTTACTATTTGAGTCATAAAACATGGAGAAATAAATTCGGAAGGGGTATAAAAAAAATCGACAAGTAACACACTGTCCACACTAGGGACTATATTCGTGGACAACGAAAATCAAAGGACGATAACTGTGTACCCGGACCTAATAGGGTAGAAAAAGTTGACCAATCTTAATGAAACTTGGTATGACTAAAGCTTATTAAATTATAAGACTGCTTACAAAGTTTCATGGCAATAGGATATATATTATAGACAATATGACTAATTCTATATTGAACTTTGAGTGTTAAATTTAGACGTTAAAATTGAAAATTTTCAACTATCAACAATTGAGGCTTAAAAAATTAAAATATTGCAAAAAAATACTTTTGAAATGCCTTAATATATAATATATTATGTATTAAAAGCAATAGAGTACTCATTTGATTCATCAGACTTATCATAATTATTAAAAAGTCAAATTTATATGAGCCTGTGGCTAAAAATGGAGGTTTTCCAATGAAGGGGGCCTTACATGAAGATGTAATATTTTCCAGCAATTTTAAATTTGTAAAGCTTTTTGGTTATAAATAATCCTTACATATGTATTTAATGTACTTTAAATGGAAAGAAAACTTACAAATAACATATCACATTAGCTTAAAAGGGTCTTAGGCCAAGTAAGACTGAAAATAATTTAGGGTCAATTTAGGCCGTATCACATATTTACATTTAAAAATGCATATTGAAGCTATATGAAATAAAATTTTGTGTCTTTTCTATCATTTCTATACTCAGGTGACATGATACAATAAATCTGAGCACAAAAAGACTCTTGCATTCAACTTTTTTTGCAGACAGTATGGTCTGATACAAAGATTTTTCACTTTTTAGTGAAAAACATGCATGCAATTTTAGTCTCAACAGGCTTATATTTGAACCACTTGCTATCCTACAGAAGAAAAGAAAGGTATTATGTGACATAAAACAGGTACAAAAGACATTGTTAAGTGCTTTTTATACAAATTTAGTGAGGTCTTTATAATGGACTTCAACTTTTATGTTCCAAGCTCCTCACATTTAACTTGATCCAAACAGGGCGTTAGACGAGGATCATATATACAACACATTTTGCGCATATTGTCTGAGATAATCTTCTTTTCTGTAGATTCAGAGTTCACAAATGAGTAATACAACTGGATTGAAACATAGAAACACAAATATTGACACATAAAAACCTGTCAGATAGAAAGTCAGAATGCCACTTATGCATCAAAATTGAAAAAGCTATGAAATGCTTATTTTGACCATAAAATGCCAAAATTGGTCATTTTTGCAGAAATTCTATCAAATAAAAGTTTAAATCCTTTAGTTTTATGCTATTTGATAAATTGACACCATCAAATCATTCAGGGAAGTTGCCAAAGTACAGATTCTATATTTCCTGATTTCACCTCTTAGGTCCGAGTACACAGTTATTTCGTAGTGCATTTCTTTTAGACAATAAATGGAAATTAAAAAAATCCCACCTGCGCTTTCTCAATAATATTTTTACAGTGTGTTGTACTACTTTTGGGACAAATTATATCAAAATTATAGAAAACTTCATCGGCTCTAACTCAAAATATGGACAATTTCATGCTAAGGGGGTCTTCAAATCTTTTGACAGCTTCCGATGTGCTAATTTTTAACATTTTTCAGCTGGACCAAATCACTACTTTACTTTGAAATTCATGACCCAAATTTTTTTACAGTGTCATTTCACCCCCCTACTTACTATTTGAGTCATAAAACATGGAGAAATAAATTCGGAAGGGGTATAAAAAAAATCGACAAGTAACACACTGTCCACACTAGGGACTATATTCGTGGACAACGAAAATCAAAGGACGATAACTGTGTACCCGGACCTAATAGGGTAGAAAAAGTTGACCAATCTTAATGAAACTTGGTATGACTAAAGCTTATTAAATTATAAGACTGCTTACAAAGTTTCATGGCAATAGGATATATATTATAGACAATATGACTAATTCTATATTGAACTTTGAGTGTTAAATTTAGACGTTAAAATTGAAAATTTTCAACTATCAACAATTGAGGCTTAAAAAATTAAAATATTGCAAAAAAATACTTTTGAAATGCCTTAATATATAATATATTATGTATTAAAAGCAATAGAGTACTCATTTGATTCATCAGACTTATCATAATTATTAAAAAGTCAAATTTATATGAGCCTGTGGCTAAAAATGGAGGTTTTCCAATGAAGGGGGCCTTACATGAAGATGTAATATTTTCCAGCAATTTTAAATTTGTAAAGCTTTTTGGTTATAAATAATCCTTACATATGTATTTAATGTACTTTAAATGGAAAGAAAACTTACAAATAACATATCACATTAGCTTAAAAGGGTCTTAGGCCAAGTAAGACTGAAAATAATTTAGGGTCAATTTAGGCCGTATCACATATTTACATTTAAAAATGCATATTGAAGCTATATGAAATAAAATTTTGTGTCTTTTCTATCATTTCTATACTCAGGTGACATGATACAATAAATCTGAGCACAAAAAGACTCTTGCATTCAACTTTTTTTGCAGACAGTATGGTCTGATACAAAGATTTTTCACTTTTTAGTGAAAAACATGCATGCAATTTTAGTCTCAACAGGCTTATATTTGAACCACTTGCTATCCTACAGAAGAAAAGAAAGGTATTATGTGACATAAAACAGGTACAAAAGACATTGTTAAGTGCTTTTTATACAAATTTAGTGAGGTCTTTATAATGGACTTCAACTTTTATGTTCCAAGCTCCTCACATTTAACTTGATCCAAACAGGGCGTTAGACGAGGATCATATATACAACACATTTTGCGCATATTGTCTGAGATAATCTTCTTTTCTGTAGATTCAGAGTTCACAAATGAGTAATACAACTGGATTGAAACATAGAAACACAAATATTGACACATAAAAACCTGTCAGATAGAAAGTCAGAATGCCACTTATGCATCAAAATTGAAAAAGCTATGAAATGCTTATTTTGACCATAAAATGCCAAAATTGGTCATTTTTGCAGAAATTCTATCAAATAAAAGTTTAAATCCTTTAGTTTTATGCTATTTGATAAATTGACACCATCAAATCATTCAGGGAAGTTGCCAAAGTACAGATTCTATATTTCCTGATTTCACCTCTTAGGTCCGAGTACACAGTTATTTCGTAGTGCATTTCTTTTAGACAATAAATGGAAATTAAAAAAATCCCACCTGCGCTTTCTCAATAATATTTTTACAGTGTGTTGTACTACTTTTGGGACAAATTATATCAAAATTATAGAAAACTTCATCGGCTCTAACTCAAAATATGGACAATTTCATGCTAAGGGGGTCTTCAAATCTTTTGACAGCTTCCGATGTGCTAATTTTTAACATTTTTCAGCTGGACCAAATCACTACTTTACTTTGAAATTCATGACCCAAATTTTTTTACAGTGTCATTTCACCCCCCTACTTACTATTTGAGTCATAAAACATGGAGAAATAAATTCGGAAGGGGTATAAAAAAAATCGACAAGTAACACACTGTCCACACTAGGGACTATATTCGTGGACAACGAAAATCAAAGGACGATAACTGTGTACCCGGACCTAATAGGGTAGAAAAAGTTGACCAATCTTAATGAAACTTGGTATGACTAAAGCTTATTAAATTATAAGACTGCTTACAAAGTTTCATGGCAATAGGATATATATTATAGACAATATGACTAATTCTATATTGAACTTTGAGTGTTAAATTTAGACGTTAAAATTGAAAATTTTCAACTATCAACAATTGAGGCTTAAAAAATTAAAATATTGCAAAAAAATACTTTTGAAATGCCTTAATATATAATATATTATGTATTAAAAGCAATAGAGTACTCATTTGATTCATCAGACTTATCATAATTATTAAAAAGTCAAATTTATATGAGCCTGTGGCTAAAAATGGAGGTTTTCCAATGAAGGGGGCCTTACATGAAGATGTAATATTTTCCAGCAATTTTAAATTTGTAAAGCTTTTTGGTTATAAATAATCCTTACATATGTATTTAATGTACTTTAAATGGAAAGAAAACTTACAAATAACATATCACATTAGCTTAAAAGGGTCTTAGGCCAAGTAAGACTGAAAATAATTTAGGGTCAATTTAGGCCGTATCACATATTTACATTTAAAAATGCATATTGAAGCTATATGAAATAAAATTTTGTGTCTTTTCTATCATTTCTATACTCAGGTGACATGATACAATAAATCTGAGCACAAAAAGACTCTTGCATTCAACTTTTTTTGCAGACAGTATGGTCTGATACAAAGATTTTTCACTTTTTAGTGAAAAACATGCATGCAATTTTAGTCTCAACAGGCTTATATTTGAACCACTTGCTATCCTACAGAAGAAAAGAAAGGTATTATGTGACATAAAACAGGTACAAAAGACATTGTTAAGTGCTTTTTATACAAATTTAGTGAGGTCTTTATAATGGACTTCAACTTTTATGTTCCAAGCTCCTCACATTTAACTTGATCCAAACAGGGCGTTAGACGAGGATCATATATACAACACATTTTGCGCATATTGTCTGAGATAATCTTCTTTTCTGTAGATTCAGAGTTCACAAATGAGTAATACAACTGGATTGAAACATAGAAACACAAATATTGACACATAAAAACCTGTCAGATAGAAAGTCAGAATGCCACTTATGCATCAAAATTGAAAAAGCTATGAAATGCTTATTTTGACCATAAAATGCCAAAATTGGTCATTTTTGCAGAAATTCTATCAAATAAAAGTTTAAATCCTTTAGTTTTATGCTATTTGATAAATTGACACCATCAAATCATTCAGGGAAGTTGCCAAAGTACAGATTCTATATTTCCTGATTTCACCTCTTAGGTCCGAGTACACAGTTATTTCGTAGTGCATTTCTTTTAGACAATAAATGGAAATTAAAAAAATCCCACCTGCGCTTTCTCAATAATATTTTTACAGTGTGTTGTACTACTTTTGGGACAAATTATATCAAAATTATAGAAAACTTCATCGGCTCTAACTCAAAATATGGACAATTTCATGCTAAGGGGGTCTTCAAATCTTTTGACAGCTTCCGATGTGCTAATTTTTAACATTTTTCAGCTGGACCAAATCACTACTTTACTTTGAAATTCATGACCCAAATTTTTTTACAGTGTCATTTCACCCCCCTACTTACTATTTGAGTCATAAAACATGGAGAAATAAATTCGGAAGGGGTATAAAAAAAATCGACAAGTAACACACTGTCCACACTAGGGACTATATTCGTGGACAACGAAAATCAAAGGACGATAACTGTGTACCCGGACCTAATAGGGTAGAAAAAGTTGACCAATCTTAATGAAACTTGGTATGACTAAAGCTTATTAAATTATAAGACTGCTTACAAAGTTTCATGGCAATAGGATATATATTATAGACAATATGACTAATTCTATATTGAACTTTGAGTGTTAAATTTAGACGTTAAAATTGAAAATTTTCAACTATCAACAATTGAGGCTTAAAAAATTAAAATATTGCAAAAAAATACTTTTGAAATGCCTTAATATATAATATATTATGTATTAAAAGCAATAGAGTACTCATTTGATTCATCAGACTTATCATAATTATTAAAAAGTCAAATTTATATGAGCCTGTGGCTAAAAATGGAGGTTTTCCAATGAAGGGGGCCTTACATGAAGATGTAATATTTTCCAGCAATTTTAAATTTGTAAAGCTTTTTGGTTATAAATAATCCTTACATATGTATTTAATGTACTTTAAATGGAAAGAAAACTTACAAATAACATATCACATTAGCTTAAAAGGGTCTTAGGCCAAGTAAGACTGAAAATAATTTAGGGTCAATTTAGGCCGTATCACATATTTACATTTAAAAATGCATATTGAAGCTATATGAAATAAAATTTTGTGTCTTTTCTATCATTTCTATACTCAGGTGACATGATACAATAAATCTGAGCACAAAAAGACTCTTGCATTCAACTTTTTTTGCAGACAGTATGGTCTGATACAAAGATTTTTCACTTTTTAGTGAAAAACATGCATGCAATTTTAGTCTCAACAGGCTTATATTTGAACCACTTGCTATCCTACAGAAGAAAAGAAAGGTATTATGTGACATAAAACAGGTACAAAAGACATTGTTAAGTGCTTTTTATACAAATTTAGTGAGGTCTTTATAATGGACTTCAACTTTTATGTTCCAAGCTCCTCACATTTAACTTGATCCAAACAGGGCGTTAGACGAGGATCATATATACAACACATTTTGCGCATATTGTCTGAGATAATCTTCTTTTCTGTAGATTCAGAGTTCACAAATGAGTAATACAACTGGATTGAAACATAGAAACACAAATATTGACACATAAAAACCTGTCAGATAGAAAGTCAGAATGCCACTTATGCATCAAAATTGAAAAAGCTATGAAATGCTTATTTTGACCATAAAATGCCAAAATTGGTCATTTTTGCAGAAATTCTATCAAATAAAAGTTTAAATCCTTTAGTTTTATGCTATTTGATAAATTGACACCATCAAATCATTCAGGGAAGTTGCCAAAGTACAGATTCTATATTTCCTGATTTCACCTCTTAGGTCCGAGTACACAGTTATTTCGTAGTGCATTTCTTTTAGACAATAAATGGAAATTAAAAAAATCCCACCTGCGCTTTCTCAATAATATTTTTACAGTGTGTTGTACTACTTTTGGGACAAATTATATCAAAATTATAGAAAACTTCATCGGCTCTAACTCAAAATATGGACAATTTCATGCTAAGGGGGTCTTCAAATCTTTTGACAGCTTCCGATGTGCTAATTTTTAACATTTTTCAGCTGGACCAAATCACTACTTTACTTTGAAATTCATGACCCAAATTTTTTTACAGTGTCATTTCACCCCCCTACTTACTATTTGAGTCATAAAACATGGAGAAATAAATTCGGAAGGGGTATAAAAAAAATCGACAAGTAACACACTGTCCACACTAGGGACTATATTCGTGGACAACGAAAATCAAAGGACGATAACTGTGTACCCGGACCTAATAGGGTAGAAAAAGTTGACCAATCTTAATGAAACTTGGTATGACTAAAGCTTATTAAATTATAAGACTGCTTACAAAGTTTCATGGCAATAGGATATATATTATAGACAATATGACTAATTCTATATTGAACTTTGAGTGTTAAATTTAGACGTTAAAATTGAAAATTTTCAACTATCAACAATTGAGGCTTAAAAAATTAAAATATTGCAAAAAAATACTTTTGAAATGCCTTAATATATAATATATTATGTATTAAAAGCAATAGAGTACTCATTTGATTCATCAGACTTATCATAATTATTAAAAAGTCAAATTTATATGAGCCTGTGGCTAAAAATGGAGGTTTTCCAATGAAGGGGGCCTTACATGAAGATGTAATATTTTCCAGCAATTTTAAATTTGTAAAGCTTTTTGGTTATAAATAATCCTTACATATGTATTTAATGTACTTTAAATGGAAAGAAAACTTACAAATAACATATCACATTAGCTTAAAAGGGTCTTAGGCCAAGTAAGACTGAAAATAATTTAGGGTCAATTTAGGCCGTATCACATATTTACATTTAAAAATGCATATTGAAGCTATATGAAATAAAATTTTGTGTCTTTTCTATCATTTCTATACTCAGGTGACATGATACAATAAATCTGAGCACAAAAAGACTCTTGCATTCAACTTTTTTTGCAGACAGTATGGTCTGATACAAAGATTTTTCACTTTTTAGTGAAAAACATGCATGCAATTTTAGTCTCAACAGGCTTATATTTGAACCACTTGCTATCCTACAGAAGAAAAGAAAGGTATTATGTGACATAAAACAGGTACAAAAGACATTGTTAAGTGCTTTTTATACAAATTTAGTGAGGTCTTTATAATGGACTTCAACTTTTATGTTCCAAGCTCCTCACATTTAACTTGATCCAAACAGGGCGTTAGACGAGGATCATATATACAACACATTTTGCGCATATTGTCTGAGATAATCTTCTTTTCTGTAGATTCAGAGTTCACAAATGAGTAATACAACTGGATTGAAACATAGAAACACAAATATTGACACATAAAAACCTGTCAGATAGAAAGTCAGAATGCCACTTATGCATCAAAATTGAAAAAGCTATGAAATGCTTATTTTGACCATAAAATGCCAAAATTGGTCATTTTTGCAGAAATTCTATCAAATAAAAGTTTAAATCCTTTAGTTTTATGCTATTTGATAAATTGACACCATCAAATCATTCAGGGAAGTTGCCAAAGTACAGATTCTATATTTCCTGATTTCACCTCTTAGGTCCGAGTACACAGTTATTTCGTAGTGCATTTCTTTTAGACAATAAATGGAAATTTAAAAAATCCCACCTGCGCTTTCTCAATAATATTTTTACAGTGTGTTGTACTACTTTTGGGACAAATTATATCAAAATTATAGAAAACTTCATCGGCTCTAACTCAAAATATGGACAATTTCATGCTAAGGGGGTCTTCAAATCTTTTGACAGCTTCCGATGTGCTAATTTTTAACATTTTTCAGCTGGACCAAATCACTACTTTACTTTGAAATTCATGACCCAAATTTTTTTACAGTGTCATTTCACCCCCCTACTTACTATTTGAGTCATAAAACATGGAGAAATAAATTCGGAAGGGGTATAAAAAAAATCGACAAGTAACACACTGTCCACACTAGGGACTATATTCGTGGACAACGAAAATCAAAGGACGATAACTGTGTACCCGGACCTAATAGGGTAGAAAAAGTTGACCAATCTTAATGAAACTTGGTATGACTAAAGCTTATTAAATTATAAGACTGCTTACAAAGTTTCATGGCAATAGGATATATATTATAGACAATATGACTAATTCTATATTGAACTTTGAGTGTTAAATTTAGACGTTAAAATTGAAAATTTTCAACTATCAACAATTGAGGCTTAAAAAATTAAAATATTGCAAAAAAATACTTTTGAAATGCCTTAATATATAATATATTATGTATTAAAAGCAATAGAGTACTCATTTGATTCATCAGACTTATCATAATTATTAAAAAGTCAAATTTATATGAGCCTGTGGCTAAAAATGGAGGTTTTCCAATGAAGGGGGCCTTACATGAAGATGTAATATTTTCCAGCAATTTTAAATTTGTAAAGCTTTTTGGTTATAAATAATCCTTACATATGTATTTAATGTACTTTAAATGGAAAGAAAACTTACAAATAACATATCACATTAGCTTAAAAGGGTCTTAGGCCAAGTAAGACTGAAAATAATTTAGGGTCAATTTAGGCCGTATCACATATTTACATTTAAAAATGCATATTGAAGCTATATGAAATAAAATTTTGTGTCTTTTCTATCATTTCTATACTCAGGTGACATGATACAATAAATCTGAGCACAAAAAGACTCTTGCATTCAACTTTTTTTGCAGACAGTATGGTCTGATACAAAGATTTTTCACTTTTTAGTGAAAAACATGCATGCAATTTTAGTCTCAACAGGCTTATATTTGAACCACTTGCTATCCTACAGAAGAAAAGAAAGGTATTATGTGACATAAAACAGGTACAAAAGACATTGTTAAGTGCTTTTTATACAAATTTAGTGAGGTCTTTATAATGGACTTCAACTTTTATGTTCCAAGCTCCTCACATTTAACTTGATCCAAACAGGGCGTTAGACGAGGATCATATATACAACACATTTTGCGCATATTGTCTGAGATAATCTTCTTTTCTGTAGATTCAGAGTTCACAAATGAGTAATACAACTGGATTGAAACATAGAAACACAAATATTGACACATAAAAACCTGTCAGATAGAAAGTCAGAATGCCACTTATGCATCAAAATTGAAAAAGCTATGAAATGCTTATTTTGACCATAAAATGCCAAAATTGGTCATTTTTGCAGAAATTCTATCAAATAAAAGTTTAAATCCTTTAGTTTTATGCTATTTGATAAATTGACACCATCAAATCATTCAGGGAAGTTGCCAAAGTACAGATTCTATATTTCCTGATTTCACCTCTTAGGTCCGAGTACACAGTTATTTCGTAGTGCATTTCTTTTAGACAATAAATGGAAATTAAAAAAATCCCACCTGCGCTTTCTCAATAATATTTTTACAGTGTGTTGTACTACTTTTGGGACAAATTATATCAAAATTATAGAAAACTTCATCGGCTCTAACTCAAAATATGGACAATTTCATGCTAAGGGGGTCTTCAAATCTTTTGACAGCTTCCGATGTGCTAATTTTTAACATTTTTCAGCTGGACCAAATCACTACTTTACTTTGAAATTCATGACCCAAATTTTTTTACAGTGTCATTTCACCCCCCTACTTACTATTTGAGTCATAAAACATGGAGAAATAAATTCGGAAGGGGTATAAAAAAAATCGACAAGTAACACACTGTCCACACTAGGGACTATATTCGTGGACAACGAAAATCAAAGGACGATAACTGTGTACCCGGACCTAATAGGGTAGAAAAAGTTGACCAGTCTTAATGAAACTTGGTATGACTAAAGCTTATTAAATTATAAGACTGCTTACAAAGTTTCATGGCAATAGGATATATATTATAGACAATATGACTAATTCTATATTGAACTTTGAGTGTTAAATTTAGACGTTAAAATTGAAAATTTTCAACTATCAACAATTGAGGCTTAAAAAATTAAAATATTGCAAAAAAATACTTTTGAAATGCCTTAATATATAATATATTATGTATTAAAAGCAATAGAGTACTCATTTGATTCATCAGACTTATCATAATTATTAAAAAGTCAAATTTATATGAGCCTGTGGCTAAAAATGGAGGTTTTCCAATGAAGGGGGCCTTACATGAAGATGTAATATTTTCCAGCAATTTTAAATTTGTAAAGCTTTTTGGTTATAAATAATCCTTACATATGTATTTAATGTACTTTAAATGGAAAGAAAACTTACAAATAACATATCACATTAGCTTAAAAGGGTCTTAGGCCAAGTAAGACTGAAAATAATTTAGGGTCAATTTAGGCCGTATCACATATTTACATTTAAAAATGCATATTGAAGCTATATGAAATAAAATTTTGTGTCTTTTCTATCATTTCTATACTCAGGTGACATGATACAATAAATCTGAGCACAAAAAGACTCTTGCATTCAACTTTTTTTGCAGACAGTATGGTCTGATACAAAGATTTTTCACTTTTTAGTGAAAAACATGCATGCAATTTTAGTCTCAACAGGCTTATATTTGAACCACTTGCTATCCTACAGAAGAAAAGAAAGGTATTATGTGACATAAAACAGGTACAAAAGACATTGTTAAGTGCTTTTTATACAAATTTAGTGAGGTCTTTATAATGGACTTCAACTTTTATGTTCCAAGCTCCTCACATTTAACTTGATCCAAACAGGGCGTTAGACGAGGATCATATATACAACACATTTTGCGCATATTGTCTGAGATAATCTTCTTTTCTGTAGATTCAGAGTTCACAAATGAGTAATACAACTGGATTGAAACATAGAAACACAAATATTGACACATAAAAACCTGTCAGATAGAAAGTCAGAATGCCACTTATGCATCAAAATTGAAAAAGCTATGAAATGCTTATTTTGACCATAAAATGCCAAAATTGGTCATTTTTGCAGAAATTCTATCAAATAAAAGTTTAAATCCTTTAGTTTTATGCTATTTGATAAATTGACACCATCAAATCATTCAGGGAAGTTGCCAAAGTACAGATTCTATATTTCCTGATTTCACCTCTTAGGTCCGAGTACACAGTTATTTCGTAGTGCATTTCTTTTAGACAATAAATGGAAATTAAAAAAATCCCACCTGCGCTTTCTCAATAATATTTTTACAGTGTGTTGTACTACTTTTGGGACAAATTATATCAAAATTATAGAAAACTTCATCGGCTCTAACTCAAAATATGGACAATTTCATGCTAAGGGGGTCTTCAAATCTTTTGACAGCTTCCGATGTGCTAATTTTTAACATTTTTCAGCTGGACCAAATCACTACTTTACTTTGAAATTCATGACCCAAATTTTTTTACAGTGTCATTTCACCCCCCTACTTACTATTTGAGTCATAAAACATGGAGAAATAAATTCGGAAGGGGTATAAAAAAAATCGACAAGTAACACACTGTCCACACTAGGGACTATATTCGTGGACAACGAAAATCAAAGGACGATAACTGTGTACCCGGACCTAATAGGGTAGAAAAAGTTGACCAGTCTTAATGAAACTTGGTATGACTAAAGCTTATTAAATTATAAGACTGCTTACAAAGTTTCATGGCAATAGGATATATATTATAGACAATATGACTAATTCTATATTGAACTTTGAGTGTTAAATTTAGACGTTAAAATTGAAAATTTTCAACTATCAACAATTGAGGCTTAAAAAATTAAAATATTGCAAAAAAATACTTTTGAAATGCCTTAATATATAATATATTATGTATTAAAAGCAATAGAGTACTCATTTGATTCATCAGACTTATCATAATTATTAAAAAGTCAAATTTATATGAGCCTGTGGCTAAAAATGGAGGTTTTCCAATGAAGGGGGCCTTACATGAAGATGTAATATTTTCCAGCAATTTTAAATTTGTAAAGCTTTTTGGTTATAAATAATCCTTACATATGTATTTAATGTACTTTAAATGGAAAGAAAACTTACAAATAACATATCACATTAGCTTAAAAGGGTCTTAGGCCAAGTAAGACTGAAAATAATTTAGGGTCAATTTAGGCCGTATCACATATTTACATTTAAAAATGCATATTGAAGCTATATGAAATAAAATTTTGTGTCTTTTCTATCATTTCTATACTCAGGTGACATGATACAATAAATCTGAGCACAAAAAGACTCTTGCATTCAACTTTTTTTGCAGACAGTATGGTCTGATACAAAGATTTTTCACTTTTTAGTGAAAAACATGCATGCAATTTTAGTCTCAACAGGCTTATATTTGAACCACTTGCTATCCTACAGAAGAAAAGAAAGGTATTATGTGACATAAAACAGGTACAAAAGACATTGTTAAGTGCTTTTTATACAAATTTAGTGAGGTCTTTATAATGGACTTCAACTTTTATGTTCCAAGCTCCTCACATTTAACTTGATCCAAACAGGGCGTTAGACGAGGATCATATATACAACACATTTTGCGCATATTGTCTGAGATAATCTTCTTTTCTGTAGATTCAGAGTTCACAAATGAGTAATACAACTGGATTGAAACATAGAAACACAAATATTGACACATAAAAACCTGTCAGATAGAAAGTCAGAATGCCACTTATGCATCAAAATTGAAAAAGCTATGAAATGCTTATTTTGACCATAAAATGCCAAAATTGGTCATTTTTGCAGAAATTCTATCAAATAAAAGTTTAAATCCTTTAGTTTTATGCTATTTGATAAATTGACACCATCAAATCATTCAGGGAAGTTGCCAAAGTACAGATTCTATATTTCCTGATTTCACCTCTTAGGTCCGAGTACACAGTTATTTCGTAGTGCATTTCTTTTAGACAATAAATGGAAATTAAAAAAATCCCACCTGCGCTTTCTCAATAATATTTTTACAGTGTGTTGTACTACTTTTGGGACAAATTATATCAAAATTATAGAAAACTTCATCGGCTCTAACTCAAAATATGGACAATTTCATGCTAAGGGGGTCTTCAAATCTTTTGACAGCTTCCGATGTGCTAATTTTTAACATTTTTCAGCTGGACCAAATCACTACTTTACTTTGAAATTCATGACCCAAATTTTTTTACAGTGTCATTTCACCCCCCTACTTACTATTTGAGTCATAAAACATGGAGAAATAAATTCGGAAGGGGTATAAAAAAAATCGACAAGTAACACACTGTCCACACTAGGGACTATATTCGTGGACAACGAAAATCAAAGGACGATAACTGTGTACCCGGACCTAATAGGGTAGAAAAAGTTGACCAATCTTAATGAAACTTGGTATGACTAAAGCTTATTAAATTATAAGACTGCTTACAAAGTTTCATGGCAATAGGATATATATTATAGACAATATGACTAATTCTATATTGAACTTTGAGTGTTAAATTTAGACGTTAAAATTGAAAATTTTCAACTATCAACAATTGAGGCTTAAAAAATTAAAATATTGCAAAAAAATACTTTTGAAATGCCTTAATATATAATATATTATGTATTAAAAGCAATAGAGTACTCATTTGATTCATCAGACTTATCATAATTATTAAAAAGTCAAATTTATATGAGCCTGTGGCTAAAAATGGAGGTTTTCCAATGAAGGGGGCCTTACATGAAGATGTAATATTTTCCAGCAATTTTAAATTTGTAAAGCTTTTTGGTTATAAATAATCCTTACATATGTATTTAATGTACTTTAAATGGAAAGAAAACTTACAAATAACATATCACATTAGCTTAAAAGGGTCTTAGGCCAAGTAAGACTGAAAATAATTTAGGGTCAATTTAGGCCGTATCACATATTTACATTTAAAAATGCATATTGAAGCTATATGAAATAAAATTTTGTGTCTTTTCTATCATTTCTATACTCAGGTGACATGATACAATAAATCTGAGCACAAAAAGACTCTTGCATTCAACTTTTTTTGCAGACAGTATGGTCTGATACAAAGATTTTTCACTTTTTAGTGAAAAACATGCATGCAATTTTAGTCTCAACAGGCTTATATTTGAACCACTTGCTATCCTACAGAAGAAAAGAAAGGTATTATGTGACATAAAACAGGTACAAAAGACATTGTTAAGTGCTTTTTATACAAATTTAGTGAGGTCTTTATAATGGACTTCAACTTTTATGTTCCAAGCTCCTCACATTTAACTTGATCCAAACAGGGCGTTAGACGAGGATCATATATACAACACATTTTGCGCATATTGTCTGAGATAATCTTCTTTTCTGTAGATTCAGAGTTCACAAATGAGTAATACAACTGGATTGAAACATAGAAACACAAATATTGACACATAAAAACCTGTCAGATAGAAAGTCAGAATGCCACTTATGCATCAAAATTGAAAAAGCTATGAAATGCTTATTTTGACCATAAAATGCCAAAATTGGTCATTTTTGCAGAAATTCTATCAAATAAAAGTTTAAATCCTTTAGTTTTATGCTATTTGATAAATTGACACCATCAAATCATTCAGGGAAGTTGCCAAAGTACAGATTCTATATTTCCTGATTTCACCTCTTAGGTCCGAGTACACAGTTATTTCGTAGTGCATTTCTTTTAGACAATAAATGGAAATTAAAAAAATCCCACCTGCGCTTTCTCAATAATATTTTTACAGTGTGTTGTACTACTTTTGGGACAAATTATATCAAAATTATAGAAAACTTCATCGGCTCTAACTCAAAATATGGACAATTTCATGCTAAGGGGGTCTTCAAATCTTTTGACAGCTTCCGATGTGCTAATTTTTAACATTTTTCAGCTGGACCAAATCACTACTTTACTTTGAAATTCATGACCCAAATTTTTTTACAGTGTCATTTCACCCCCCTACTTACTATTTGAGTCATAAAACATGGAGAAATAAATTCGGAAGGGGTATAAAAAAAATCGACAAGTAACACACTGTCCACACTAGGGACTATATTCGTGGACAACGAAAATCAAAGGACGATAACTGTGTACCCGGACCTAATAGGGTAGAAAAAGTTGACCAATCTTAATGAAACTTGGTATGACTAAAGCTTATTAAATTATAAGACTGCTTACAAAGTTTCATGGCAATAGGATATATATTATAGACAATATGACTAATTCTATATTGAACTTTGAGTGTTAAATTTAGACGTTAAAATTGAAAATTTTCAACTATCAACAATTGAGGCTTAAAAAATTAAAATATTGCAAAAAAATACTTTTGAAATGCCTTAATATATAATATATTATGTATTAAAAGCAATAGAGTACTCATTTGATTCATCAGACTTATCATAATTATTAAAAAGTCAAATTTATATGAGCCTGTGGCTAAAAATGGAGGTTTTCCAATGAAGGGGGCCTTACATGAAGATGTAATATTTTCCAGCAATTTTAAATTTGTAAAGCTTTTTGGTTATAAATAATCCTTACATATGTATTTAATGTACTTTAAATGGAAAGAAAACTTACAAATAACATATCACATTAGCTTAAAAGGGTCTTAGGCCAAGTAAGACTGAAAATAATTTAGGGTCAATTTAGGCCGTATCACATATTTACATTTAAAAATGCATATTGAAGCTATATGAAATAAAATTTTGTGTCTTTTCTATCATTTCTATACTCAGGTGACATGATACAATAAATCTGAGCACAAAAAGACTCTTGCATTCAACTTTTTTTGCAGACAGTATGGTCTGATACAAAGATTTTTCACTTTTTAGTGAAAAACATGCATGCAATTTTAGTCTCAACAGGCTTATATTTGAACCACTTGCTATCCTACAGAAGAAAAGAAAGGTATTATGTGACATAAAACAGGTACAAAAGACATTGTTAAGTGCTTTTTATACAAATTTAGTGAGGTCTTTATAATGGACTTCAACTTTTATGTTCCAAGCTCCTCACATTTAACTTGATCCAAACAGGGCGTTAGACGAGGATCATATATACAACACATTTTGCGCATATTGTCTGAGATAATCTTCTTTTCTGTAGATTCAGAGTTCACAAATGAGTAATACAACTGGATTGAAACATAGAAACACAAATATTGACACATAAAAACCTGTCAGATAGAAAGTCAGAATGCCACTTATGCATCAAAATTGAAAAAGCTATGAAATGCTTATTTTGACCATAAAATGCCAAAATTGGTCATTTTTGCAGAAATTCTATCAAATAAAAGTTTAAATCCTTTAGTTTTATGCTATTTGATAAATTGACACCATCAAATCATTCAGGGAAGTTGCCAAAGTACAGATTCTATATTTCCTGATTTCACCTCTTAGGTCCGAGTACACAGTTATTTCGTAGTGCATTTCTTTTAGACAATAAATGGAAATTAAAAAAATCCCACCTGCGCTTTCTCAATAATATTTTTACAGTGTGTTGTACTACTTTTGGGACAAATTATATCAAAATTATAGAAAACTTCATCGGCTCTAACTCAAAATATGGACAATTTCATGCTAAGGGGGTCTTCAAATCTTTTGACAGCTTCCGATGTGCTAATTTTTAACATTTTTCAGCTGGACCAAATCACTACTTTACTTTGAAATTCATGACCCAAATTTTTTTACAGTGTCATTTCACCCCCCTACTTACTATTTGAGTCATAAAACATGGAGAAATAAATTCGGAAGGGGTATAAAAAAAATCGACAAGTAACACACTGTCCACACTAGGGACTATATTCGTGGACAACGAAAATCAAAGGACGATAACTGTGTACCCGGACCTAATAGGGTAGAAAAAGTTGACCAATCTTAATGAAACTTGGTATGACTAAAGCTTATTAAATTATAAGACTGCTTACAAAGTTTCATGGCAATAGGATATATATTATAGACAATATGACTAATTCTATATTGAACTTTGAGTGTTAAATTTAGACGTTAAAATTGAAAATTTTCAACTATCAACAATTGAGGCTTAAAAAATTAAAATATTGCAAAAAAATACTTTTGAAATGCCTTAATATATAATATATTATGTATTAAAAGCAATAGAGTACTCATTTGATTCATCAGACTTATCATAATTATTAAAAAGTCAAATTTATATGAGCCTGTGGCTAAAAATGGAGGTTTTCCAATGAAGGGGGCCTTACATGAAGATGTAATATTTTCCAGCAATTTTAAATTTGTAAAGCTTTTTGGTTATAAATAATCCTTACATATGTATTTAATGTACTTTAAATGGAAAGAAAACTTACAAATAACATATCACATTAGCTTAAAAGGGTCTTAGGCCAAGTAAGACTGAAAATAATTTAGGGTCAATTTAGGCCGTATCACATATTTACATTTAAAAATGCATATTGAAGCTATATGAAATAAAATTTTGTGTCTTTTCTATCATTTCTATACTCAGGTGACATGATACAATAAATCTGAGCACAAAAAGACTCTTGCATTCAACTTTTTTTGCAGACAGTATGGTCTGATACAAAGATTTTTCACTTTTTAGTGAAAAACATGCATGCAATTTTAGTCTCAACAGGCTTATATTTGAACCACTTGCTATCCTACAGAAGAAAAGAAAGGTATTATGTGACATAAAACAGGTACAAAAGACATTGTTAAGTGCTTTTTATACAAATTTAGTGAGGTCTTTATAATGGACTTCAACTTTTATGTTCCAAGCTCCTCACATTTAACTTGATCCAAACAGGGCGTTAGACGAGGATCATATATACAACACATTTTGCGCATATTGTCTGAGATAATCTTCTTTTCTGTAGATTCAGAGTTCACAAATGAGTAATACAACTGGATTGAAACATAGAAACACAAATATTGACACATAAAAACCTGTCAGATAGAAAGTCAGAATGCCACTTATGCATCAAAATTGAAAAAGCTATGAAATGCTTATTTTGACCATAAAATGCCAAAATTGGTCATTTTTGCAGAAATTCTATCAAATAAAAGTTTAAATCCTTTAGTTTTATGCTATTTGATAAATTGACACCATCAAATCATTCAGGGAAGTTGCCAAAGTACAGATTCTATATTTCCTGATTTCACCTCTTAGGTCCGAGTACACAGTTATTTCGTAGTGCATTTCTTTTAGACAATAAATGGAAATTAAAAAAATCCCACCTGCGCTTTCTCAATAATATTTTTACAGTGTGTTGTACTACTTTTGGGACAAATTATATCAAAATTATAGAAAACTTCATCGGCTCTAACTCAAAATATGGACAATTTCATGCTAAGGGGGTCTTCAAATCTTTTGACAGCTTCCGATGTGCTAATTTTTAACATTTTTCAGCTGGACCAAATCACTACTTTACTTTGAAATTCATGACCCAAATTTTTTTACAGTGTCATTTCACCCCCCTACTTACTATTTGAGTCATAAAACATGGAGAAATAAATTCGGAAGGGGTATAAAAAAAATCGACAAGTAACACACTGTCCACACTAGGGACTATATTCGTGGACAACGAAAATCAAAGGACGATAACTGTGTACCCGGACCTAATAGGGTAGAAAAAGTTGACCAATCTTAATGAAACTTGGTATGACTAAAGCTTATTAAATTATAAGACTGCTTACAAAGTTTCATGGCAATAGGATATATATTATAGACAATATGACTAATTCTATATTGAACTTTGAGTGTTAAATTTAGACGTTAAAATTGAAAATTTTCAACTATCAACAATTGAGGCTTAAAAAATTAAAATATTGCAAAAAAATACTTTTGAAATGCCTTAATATATAATATATTATGTATTAAAAGCAATAGAGTACTCATTTGATTCATCAGACTTATCATAATTATTAAAAAGTCAAATTTATATGAGCCTGTGGCTAAAAATGGAGGTTTTCCAATGAAGGGGGCCTTACATGAAGATGTAATATTTTCCAGCAATTTTAAATTTGTAAAGCTTTTTGGTTATAAATAATCCTTACATATGTATTTAATGTACTTTAAATGGAAAGAAAACTTACAAATAACATATCACATTAGCTTAAAAGGGTCTTAGGCCAAGTAAGACTGAAAATAATTTAGGGTCAATTTAGGCCGTATCACATATTTACATTTAAAAATGCATATTGAAGCTATATGAAATAAAATTTTGTGTCTTTTCTATCATTTCTATACTCAGGTGACATGATACAATAAATCTGAGCACAAAAAGACTCTTGCATTCAACTTTTTTTGCAGACAGTATGGTCTGATACAAAGATTTTTCACTTTTTAGTGAAAAACATGCATGCAATTTTAGTCTCAACAGGCTTATATTTGAACCACTTGCTATCCTACAGAAGAAAAGAAAGGTATTATGTGACATAAAACAGGTACAAAAGACATTGTTAAGTGCTTTTTATACAAATTTAGTGAGGTCTTTATAATGGACTTCAACTTTTATGTTCCAAGCTCCTCACATTTAACTTGATCCAAACAGGGCGTTAGACGAGGATCATATATACAACACATTTTGCGCATATTGTCTGAGATAATCTTCTTTTCTGTAGATTCAGAGTTCACAAATGAGTAATACAACTGGATTGAAACATAGAAACACAAATATTGACACATAAAAACCTGTCAGATAGAAAGTCAGAATGCCACTTATGCATCAAAATTGAAAAAGCTATGAAATGCTTATTTTGACCATAAAATGCCAAAATTGGTCATTTTTGCAGAAATTCTATCAAATAAAAGTTTAAATCCTTTAGTTTTATGCTATTTGATAAATTGACACCATCAAATCATTCAGGGAAGTTGCCAAAGTACAGATTCTATATTTCCTGATTTCACCTCTTAGGTCCGAGTACACAGTTATTTCGTAGTGCATTTCTTTTAGACAATAAATGGAAATTAAAAAAATCCCACCTGCGCTTTCTCAATAATATTTTTACAGTGTGTTGTACTACTTTTGGGACAAATTATATCAAAATTATAGAAAACTTCATCGGCTCTAACTCAAAATATGGACAATTTCATGCTAAGGGGGTCTTCAAATCTTTTGACAGCTTCCGATGTGCTAATTTTTAACATTTTTCAGCTGGACCAAATCACTACTTTACTTTGAAATTCATGACCCAAATTTTTTTACAGTGTCATTTCACCCCCCTACTTACTATTTGAGTCATAAAACATGGAGAAATAAATTCGGAAGGGGTATAAAAAAAATCGACAAGTAACACACTGTCCACACTAGGGACTATATTCGTGGACAACGAAAATCAAAGGACGATAACTGTGTACCCGGACCTAATAGGGTAGAAAAAGTTGACCAATCTTAATGAAACTTGGTATGACTAAAGCTTATTAAATTATAAGACTGCTTACAAAGTTTCATGGCAATAGGATATATATTATAGACAATATGACTAATTCTATATTGAACTTTGAGTGTTAAATTTAGACGTTAAAATTGAAAATTTTCAACTATCAACAATTGAGGCTTAAAAAATTAAAATATTGCAAAAAAATACTTTTGAAATGCCTTAATATATAATATATTATGTATTAAAAGCAATAGAGTACTCATTTGATTCATCAGACTTATCATAATTATTAAAAAGTCAAATTTATATGAGCCTGTGGCTAAAAATGGAGGTTTTCCAATGAAGGGGGCCTTACATGAAGATGTAATATTTTCCAGCAATTTTAAATTTGTAAAGCTTTTTGGTTATAAATAATCCTTACATATGTATTTAATGTACTTTAAATGGAAAGAAAACTTACAAATAACATATCACATTAGCTTAAAAGGGTCTTAGGCCAAGTAAGACTGAAAATAATTTAGGGTCAATTTAGGCCGTATCACATATTTACATTTAAAAATGCATATTGAAGCTATATGAAATAAAATTTTGTGTCTTTTCTATCATTTCTATACTCAGGTGACATGATACAATAAATCTGAGCACAAAAAGACTCTTGCATTCAACTTTTTTTGCAGACAGTATGGTCTGATACAAAGATTTTTCACTTTTTAGTGAAAAACATGCATGCAATTTTAGTCTCAACAGGCTTATATTTGAACCACTTGCTATCCTACAGAAGAAAAGAAAGGTATTATGTGACATAAAACAGGTACAAAAGACATTGTTAAGTGCTTTTTATACAAATTTAGTGAGGTCTTTATAATGGACTTCAACTTTTATGTTCCAAGCTCCTCACATTTAACTTGATCCAAACAGGGCGTTAGACGAGGATCATATATACAACACATTTTGCGCATATTGTCTGAGATAATCTTCTTTTCTGTAGATTCAGAGTTCACAAATGAGTAATACAACTGGATTGAAACATAGAAACACAAATATTGACACATAAAAACCTGTCAGATAGAAAGTCAGAATGCCACTTATGCATCAAAATTGAAAAAGCTATGAAATGCTTATTTTGACCATAAAATGCCAAAATTGGTCATTTTTGCAGAAATTCTATCAAATAAAAGTTTAAATCCTTTAGTTTTATGCTATTTGATAAATTGACACCATCAAATCATTCAGGGAAGTTGCCAAAGTACAGATTCTATATTTCCTGATTTCACCTCTTAGGTCCGAGTACACAGTTATTTCGTAGTGCATTTCTTTTAGACAATAAATGGAAATTAAAAAAATCCCACCTGCGCTTTCTCAATAATATTTTTACAGTGTGTTGTACTACTTTTGGGACAAATTATATCAAAATTATAGAAAACTTCATCGGCTCTAACTCAAAATATGGACAATTTCATGCTAAGGGGGTCTTCAAATCTTTTGACAGCTTCCGATGTGCTAATTTTTAACATTTTTCAGCTGGACCAAATCACTACTTTACTTTGAAATTCATGACCCAAATTTTTTTACAGTGTCATTTCACCCCCCTACTTACTATTTGAGTCATAAAACATGGAGAAATAAATTCGGAAGGGGTATAAAAAAAATCGACAAGTAACACACTGTCCACACTAGGGACTATATTCGTGGACAACGAAAATCAAAGGACGATAACTGTGTACCCGGACCTAATAGGGTAGAAAAAGTTGACCAATCTTAATGAAACTTGGTATGACTAAAGCTTATTAAATTATAAGACTGCTTACAAAGTTTCATGGCAATAGGATATATATTATAGACAATATGACTAATTCTATATTGAACTTTGAGTGTTAAATTTAGACGTTAAAATTGAAAATTTTCAACTATCAACAATTGAGGCTTAAAAAATTAAAATATTGCAAAAAAATACTTTTGAAATGCCTTAATATATAATATATTATGTATTAAAAGCAATAGAGTACTCATTTGATTCATCAGACTTATCATAATTATTAAAAAGTCAAATTTATATGAGCCTGTGGCTAAAAATGGAGGTTTTCCAATGAAGGGGGCCTTACATGAAGATGTAATATTTTCCAGCAATTTTAAATTTGTAAAGCTTTTTGGTTATAAATAATCCTTACATATGTATTTAATGTACTTTAAATGGAAAGAAAACTTACAAATAACATATCACATTAGCTTAAAAGGGTCTTAGGCCAAGTAAGACTGAAAATAATTTAGGGTCAATTTAGGCCGTATCACATATTTACATTTAAAAATGCATATTGAAGCTATATGAAATAAAATTTTGTGTCTTTTCTATCATTTCTATACTCAGGTGACATGATACAATAAATCTGAGCACAAAAAGACTCTTGCATTCAACTTTTTTTGCAGACAGTATGGTCTGATACAAAGATTTTTCACTTTTTAGTGAAAAACATGCATGCAATTTTAGTCTCAACAGGCTTATATTTGAACCACTTGCTATCCTACAGAAGAAAAGAAAGGTATTATGTGACATAAAACAGGTACAAAAGACATTGTTAAGTGCTTTTTATACAAATTTAGTGAGGTCTTTATAATGGACTTCAACTTTTATGTTCCAAGCTCCTCACATTTAACTTGATCCAAACAGGGCGTTAGACGAGGATCATATATACAACACATTTTGCGCATATTGTCTGAGATAATCTTCTTTTCTGTAGATTCAGAGTTCACAAATGAGTAATACAACTGGATTGAAACATAGAAACACAAATATTGACACATAAAAACCTGTCAGATAGAAAGTCAGAATGCCACTTATGCATCAAAATTGAAAAAGCTATGAAATGCTTATTTTGACCATAAAATGCCAAAATTGGTCATTTTTGCAGAAATTCTATCAAATAAAAGTTTAAATCCTTTAGTTTTATGCTATTTGATAAATTGACACCATCAAATCATTCAGGGAAGTTGCCAAAGTACAGATTCTATATTTCCTGATTTCACCTCTTAGGTCCGAGTACACAGTTATTTCGTAGTGCATTTCTTTTAGACAATAAATGGAAATTAAAAAAATCCCACCTGCGCTTTCTCAATAATATTTTTACAGTGTGTTGTACTACTTTTGGGACAAATTATATCAAAATTATAGAAAACTTCATCGGCTCTAACTCAAAATATGGACAATTTCATGCTAAGGGGGTCTTCAAATCTTTTGACAGCTTCCGATGTGCTAATTTTTAACATTTTTCAGCTGGACCAAATCACTACTTTACTTTGAAATTCATGACCCAAATTTTTTTACAGTGTCATTTCACCCCCCTACTTACTATTTGAGTCATAAAACATGGAGAAATAAATTCGGAAGGGGTATAAAAAAAATCGACAAGTAACACACTGTCCACACTAGGGACTATATTCGTGGACAACGAAAATCAAAGGACGATAACTGTGTACCCGGACCTAATAGGGTAGAAAAAGTTGACCAATCTTAATGAAACTTGGTATGACTAAAGCTTATTAAATTATAAGACTGCTTACAAAGTTTCATGGCAATAGGATATATATTATAGACAATATGACTAATTCTATATTGAACTTTGAGTGTTAAATTTAGACGTTAAAATTGAAAATTTTCAACTATCAACAATTGAGGCTTAAAAAATTAAAATATTGCAAAAAAATACTTTTGAAATGCCTTAATATATAATATATTATGTATTAAAAGCAATAGAGTACTCATTTGATTCATCAGACTTATCATAATTATTAAAAAGTCAAATTTATATGAGCCTGTGGCTAAAAATGGAGGTTTTCCAATGAAGGGGGCCTTACATGAAGATGTAATATTTTCCAGCAATTTTAAATTTGTAAAGCTTTTTGGTTATAAATAATCCTTACATATGTATTTAATGTACTTTAAATGGAAAGAAAACTTACAAATAACATATCACATTAGCTTAAAAGGGTCTTAGGCCAAGTAAGACTGAAAATAATTTAGGGTCAATTTAGGCCGTATCACATATTTACATTTAAAAATGCATATTGAAGCTATATGAAATAAAATTTTGTGTCTTTTCTATCATTTCTATACTCAGGTGACATGATACAATAAATCTGAGCACAAAAAGACTCTTGCATTCAACTTTTTTTGCAGACAGTATGGTCTGATACAAAGATTTTTCACTTTTTAGTGAAAAACATGCATGCAATTTTAGTCTCAACAGGCTTATATTTGAACCACTTGCTATCCTACAGAAGAAAAGAAAGGTATTATGTGACATAAAACAGGTACAAAAGACATTGTTAAGTGCTTTTTATACAAATTTAGTGAGGTCTTTATAATGGACTTCAACTTTTATGTTCCAAGCTCCTCACATTTAACTTGATCCAAACAGGGCGTTAGACGAGGATCATATATACAACACATTTTGCGCATATTGTCTGAGATAATCTTCTTTTCTGTAGATTCAGAGTTCACAAATGAGTAATACAACTGGATTGAAACATAGAAACACAAATATTGACACATAAAAACCTGTCAGATAGAAAGTCAGAATGCCACTTATGCATCAAAATTGAAAAAGCTATGAAATGCTTATTTTGACCATAAAATGCCAAAATTGGTCATTTTTGCAGAAATTCTATCAAATAAAAGTTTAAATCCTTTAGTTTTATGCTATTTGATAAATTGACACCATCAAATCATTCAGGGAAGTTGCCAAAGTACAGATTCTATATTTCCTGATTTCACCTCTTAGGTCCGAGTACACAGTTATTTCGTAGTGCATTTCTTTTAGACAATAAATGGAAATTAAAAAAATCCCACCTGCGCTTTCTCAATAATATTTTTACAGTGTGTTGTACTACTTTTGGGACAAATTATATCAAAATTATAGAAAACTTCATCGGCTCTAACTCAAAATATGGACAATTTCATGCTAAGGGGGTCTTCAAATCTTTTGACAGCTTCCGATGTGCTAATTTTTAACATTTTTCAGCTGGACCAAATCACTACTTTACTTTGAAATTCATGACCCAAATTTTTTTACAGTGTCATTTCACCCCCCTACTTACTATTTGAGTCATAAAACATGGAGAAATAAATTCGGAAGGGGTATAAAAAAAATCGACAAGTAACACACTGTCCACACTAGGGACTATATTCGTGGACAACGAAAATCAAAGGACGATAACTGTGTACCCGGACCTAATAGGGTAGAAAAAGTTGACCAATCTTAATGAAACTTGGTATGACTAAAGCTTATTAAATTATAAGACTGCTTACAAAGTTTCATGGCAATAGGATATATATTATAGACAATATGACTAATTCTATATTGAACTTTGAGTGTTAAATTTAGACGTTAAAATTGAAAATTTTCAACTATCAACAATTGAGGCTTAAAAAATTAAAATATTGCAAAAAAATACTTTTGAAATGCCTTAATATATAATATATTATGTATTAAAAGCAATAGAGTACTCATTTGATTCATCAGACTTATCATAATTATTAAAAAGTCAAATTTATATGAGCCTGTGGCTAAAAATGGAGGTTTTCCAATGAAGGGGGCCTTACATGAAGATGTAATATTTTCCAGCAATTTTAAATTTGTAAAGCTTTTTGGTTATAAATAATCCTTACATATGTATTTAATGTACTTTAAATGGAAAGAAAACTTACAAATAACATATCACATTAGCTTAAAAGGGTCTTAGGCCAAGTAAGACTGAAAATAATTTAGGGTCAATTTAGGCCGTATCACATATTTACATTTAAAAATGCATATTGAAGCTATATGAAATAAAATTTTGTGTCTTTTCTATCATTTCTATACTCAGGTGACATGATACAATAAATCTGAGCACAAAAAGACTCTTGCATTCAACTTTTTTTGCAGACAGTATGGTCTGATACAAAGATTTTTCACTTTTTAGTGAAAAACATGCATGCAATTTTAGTCTCAACAGGCTTATATTTGAACCACTTGCTATCCTACAGAAGAAAAGAAAGGTATTATGTGACATAAAACAGGTACAAAAGACATTGTTAAGTGCTTTTTATACAAATTTAGTGAGGTCTTTATAATGGACTTCAACTTTTATGTTCCAAGCTCCTCACATTTAACTTGATCCAAACAGGGCGTTAGACGAGGATCATATATACAACACATTTTGCGCATATTGTCTGAGATAATCTTCTTTTCTGTAGATTCAGAGTTCACAAATGAGTAATACAACTGGATTGAAACATAGAAACACAAATATTGACACATAAAAACCTGTCAGATAGAAAGTCAGAATGCCACTTATGCATCAAAATTGAAAAAGCTATGAAATGCTTATTTTGACCATAAAATGCCAAAATTGGTCATTTTTGCAGAAATTCTATCAAATAAAAGTTTAAATCCTTTAGTTTTATGCTATTTGATAAATTGACACCATCAAATCATTCAGGGAAGTTGCCAAAGTACAGATTCTATATTTCCTGATTTCACCTCTTAGGTCCGAGTACACAGTTATTTCCTAGTGCATTTCTTTTAGACAATAAATGGAAATTAAAAAAATCCCACCTGCGCTTTCTCAATAATATTTTTACAGTGTGTTGTACTACTTTTGGGACAAATTATATCAAAATTATAGAAAACTTCATCGGCTCTAACTCAAAATATGGACAATTTCATGCTAAGGGGGTCTTCAAATCTTTTGACAGCTTCCGATGTGCTAATTTTTAACATTTTTCAGCTGGACCAAATCACTACTTTACTTTGAAATTCATGACCCAAATTTTTTTACAGTGTCATTTCACCCCCCTACTTACTATTTGAGTCATAAAACATGGAGAAATAAATTCGGAAGGGGTATAAAAAAAATCGACAAGTAACACACTGTCCACACTAGGGACTATATTCGTGGACAACGAAAATCAAAGGACGATAACTGTGTACCCGGACCTAATAGGGTAGAAAAAGTTGACCAATCTTAATGAAACTTGGTATGACTAAAGCTTATTAAATTATAAGACTGCTTACAAAGTTTCATGGCAATAGGATATATATTATAGACAATATGACTAATTCTATATTGAACTTTGAGTGTTAAATTTAGACGTTAAAATTGAAAATTTTCAACTATCAACAATTGAGGCTTAAAAAATTAAAATATTGCAAAAAAATACTTTTGAAATGCCTTAATATATAATATATTATGTATTAAAAGCAATAGAGTACTCATTTGATTCATCAGACTTATCATAATTATTAAAAAGTCAAATTTATATGAGCCTGTGGCTAAAAATGGAGGTTTTCCAATGAAGGGGGCCTTACATGAAGATGTAATATTTTCCAGCAATTTTAAATTTGTAAAGCTTTTTGGTTATAAATAATCCTTACATATGTATTTAATGTACTTTAAATGGAAAGAAAACTTACAAATAACATATCACATTAGCTTAAAAGGGTCTTAGGCCAAGTAAGACTGAAAATAATTTAGGGTCAATTTAGGCCGTATCACATATTTACATTTAAAAATGCATATTGAAGCTATATGAAATAAAATTTTGTGTCTTTTCTATCATTTCTATACTCAGGTGACATGATACAATAAATCTGAGCACAAAAAGACTCTTGCATTCAACTTTTTTTGCAGACAGTATGGTCTGATACAAAGATTTTTCACTTTTTAGTGAAAAACATGCATGCAATTTTAGTCTCAACAGGCTTATATTTGAACCACTTGCTATCCTACAGAAGAAAAGAAAGGTATTATGTGACATAAAACAGGTACAAAAGACATTGTTAAGTGCTTTTTATACAAATTTAGTGAGGTCTTTATAATGGACTTCAACTTTTATGTTCCAAGCTCCTCACATTTAACTTGATCCAAACAGGGCGTTAGACGAGGATCATATATACAACACATTTTGCGCATATTGTCTGAGATAATCTTCTTTTCTGTAGATTCAGAGTTCACAAATGAGTAATACAACTGGATTGAAACATAGAAACACAAATATTGACACATAAAAACCTGTCAGATAGAAAGTCAGAATGCCACTTATGCATCAAAATTGAAAAAGCTATGAAATGCTTATTTTGACCATAAAATGCCAAAATTGGTCATTTTTGCAGAAATTCTATCAAATAAAAGTTTAAATCCTTTAGTTTTATGCTATTTGATAAATTGACACCATCAAATCATTCAGGGAAGTTGCCAAAGTACAGATTCTATATTTCCTGATTTCACCTCTTAGGTCCGAGTACACAGTTATTTCGTAGTGCATTTCTTTTAGACAATAAATGGAAATTAAAAAAATCCCACCTGCGCTTTCTCAATAATATTTTTACAGTGTGTTGTACTACTTTTGGGACAAATTATATCAAAATTATAGAAAACTTCATCGGCTCTAACTCAAAATATGGACAATTTCATGCTAAGGGGGTCTTCAAATCTTTTGACAGCTTCCGATGTGCTAATTTTTAACATTTTTCAGCTGGACCAAATCACTACTTTACTTTGAAATTCATGACCCAAATTTTTTTACAGTGTCATTTCACCCCCCTACTTACTATTTGAGTCATAAAACATGGAGAAATAAATTCGGAAGGGGTATAAAAAAAATCGACAAGTAACACACTGTCCACACTAGGGACTATATTCGTGGACAACGAAAATCAAAGGACGATAACTGTGTACCCGGACCTAATAGGGTAGAAAAAGTTGACCAATCTTAATGAAACTTGGTATGACTAAAGCTTATTAAATTATAAGACTGCTTACAAAGTTTCATGGCAATAGGATATATATTATAGACAATATGACTAATTCTATATTGAACTTTGAGTGTTAAATTTAGACGTTAAAATTGAAAATTTTCAACTATCAACAATTGAGGCTTAAAAAATTAAAATATTGCAAAAAAATACTTTTGAAATGCCTTAATATATAATATATTATGTATTAAAAGCAATAGAGTACTCATTTGATTCATCAGACTTATCATAATTATTAAAAAGTCAAATTTATATGAGCCTGTGGCTAAAAATGGAGGTTTTCCAATGAAGGGGGCCTTACATGAAGATGTAATATTTTCCAGCAATTTTAAATTTGTAAAGCTTTTTGGTTATAAATAATCCTTACATATGTATTTAATGTACTTTAAATGGAAAGAAAACTTACAAATAACATATCACATTAGCTTAAAAGGGTCTTAGGCCAAGTAAGACTGAAAATAATTTAGGGTCAATTTAGGCCGTATCACATATTTACATTTAAAAATGCATATTGAAGCTATATGAAATAAAATTTTGTGTCTTTTCTATCATTTCTATACTCAGGTGACATGATACAATAAATCTGAGCACAAAAAGACTCTTGCATTCAACTTTTTTTGCAGACAGTATGGTCTGATACAAAGATTTTTCACTTTTTAGTGAAAAACATGCATGCAATTTTAGTCTCAACAGGCTTATATTTGAACCACTTGCTATCCTACAGAAGAAAAGAAAGGTATTATGTGACATAAAACAGGTACAAAAGACATTGTTAAGTGCTTTTTATACAAATTTAGTGAGGTCTTTATAATGGACTTCAACTTTTATGTTCCAAGCTCCTCACATTTAACTTGATCCAAACAGGGCGTTAGACGAGGATCATATATACAACACATTTTGCGCATATTGTCTGAGATAATCTTCTTTTCTGTAGATTCAGAGTTCACAAATGAGTAATACAACTGGATTGAAACATAGAAACACAAATATTGACACATAAAAACCTGTCAGATAGAAAGTCAGAATGCCACTTATGCATCAAAATTGAAAAAGCTATGAAATGCTTATTTTGACCATAAAATGCCAAAATTGGTCATTTTTGCAGAAATTCTATCAAATAAAAGTTTAAATCCTTTAGTTTTATGCTATTTGATAAATTGACACCATCAAATCATTCAGGGAAGTTGCCAAAGTACAGATTCTATATTTCCTGATTTCACCTCTTAGGTCCGAGTACACAGTTATTTCGTAGTGCATTTCTTTTAGACAATAAATGGAAATTAAAAAAATCCCACCTGCGCTTTCTCAATAATATTTTTACAGTGTGTTGTACTACTTTTGGGACAAATTATATCAAAATTATAGAAAACTTCATCGGCTCTAACTCAAAATATGGACAATTTCATGCTAAGGGGGTCTTCAAATCTTTTGACAGCTTCCGATGTGCTAATTTTTAACATTTTTCAGCTGGACCAAATCACTACTTTACTTTGAAATTCATGACCCAAATTTTTTTACAGTGTCATTTCACCCCCCTACTTACTATTTGAGTCATAAAACATGGAGAAATAAATTCGGAAGGGGTATAAAAAAAATCGACAAGTAACACACTGTCCACACTAGGGACTATATTCGTGGACAACGAAAATCAAAGGACGATAACTGTGTACCCGGACCTAATAGGGTAGAAAAAGTTGACCAATCTTAATGAAACTTGGTATGACTAAAGCTTATTAAATTATAAGACTGCTTACAAAGTTTCATGGCAATAGGATATATATTATAGACAATATGACTAATTCTATATTGAACTTTGAGTGTTAAATTTAGACGTTAAAATTGAAAATTTTCAACTATCAACAATTGAGGCTTAAAAAATTAAAATATTGCAAAAAAATACTTTTGAAATGCCTTAATATATAATATATTATGTATTAAAAGCAATAGAGTACTCATTTGATTCATCAGACTTATCATAATTATTAAAAAGTCAAATTTATATGAGCCTGTGGCTAAAAATGGAGGTTTTCCAATGAAGGGGGCCTTACATGAAGATGTAATATTTTCCAGCAATTTTAAATTTGTAAAGCTTTTTGGTTATAAATAATCCTTACATATGTATTTAATGTACTTTAAATGGAAAGAAAACTTACAAATAACATATCACATTAGCTTAAAAGGGTCTTAGGCCAAGTAAGACTGAAAATAATTTAGGGTCAATTTAGGCCGTATCACATATTTACATTTAAAAATGCATATTGAAGCTATATGAAATAAAATTTTGTGTCTTTTCTATCATTTCTATACTCAGGTGACATGATACAATAAATCTGAGCACAAAAAGACTCTTGCATTCAACTTTTTTTGCAGACAGTATGGTCTGATACAAAGATTTTTCACTTTTTAGTGAAAAACATGCATGCAATTTTAGTCTCAACAGGCTTATATTTGAACCACTTGCTATCCTACAGAAGAAAAGAAAGGTATTATGTGACATAAAACAGGTACAAAAGACATTGTTAAGTGCTTTTTATACAAATTTAGTGAGGTCTTTATAATGGACTTCAACTTTTATGTTCCAAGCTCCTCACATTTAACTTGATCCAAACAGGGCGTTAGACGAGGATCATATATACAACACATTTTGCGCATATTGTCTGAGATAATCTTCTTTTCTGTAGATTCAGAGTTCACAAATGAGTAATACAACTGGATTGAAACATAGAAACACAAATATTGACACATAAAAACCTGTCAGATAGAAAGTCAGAATGCCACTTATGCATCAAAATTGAAAAAGCTATGAAATGCTTATTTTGACCATAAAATGCCAAAATTGGTCATTTTTGCAGAAATTCTATCAAATAAAAGTTTAAATCCTTTAGTTTTATGCTATTTGATAAATTGACACCATCAAATCATTCAGGGAAGTTGCCAAAGTACAGATTCTATATTTCCTGATTTCACCTCTTAGGTCCGAGTACACAGTTATTTCGTAGTGCATTTCTTTTAGACAATAAATGGAAATTAAAAAAATCCCACCTGCGCTTTCTCAATAATATTTTTACAGTGTGTTGTACTACTTTTGGGACAAATTATATCAAAATTATAGAAAACTTCATCGGCTCTAACTCAAAATATGGACAATTTCATGCTAAGGGGGTCTTCAAATCTTTTGACAGCTTCCGATGTGCTAATTTTTAACATTTTTCAGCTGGACCAAATCACTACTTTACTTTGAAATTCATGACCCAAATTTTTTTACAGTGTCATTTCACCCCCCTACTTACTATTTGAGTCATAAAACATGGAGAAATAAATTCGGAAGGGGTATAAAAAAAATCGACAAGTAACACACTGTCCACACTAGGGACTATATTCGTGGACAACGAAAATCAAAGGACGATAACTGTGTACCCGGACCTAATAGGGTAGAAAAAGTTGACCAATCTTAATGAAACTTGGTATGACTAAAGCTTATTAAATTATAAGACTGCTTACAAAGTTTCATGGCAATAGGATATATATTATAGACAATATGACTAATTCTATATTGAACTTTGAGTGTTAAATTTAGACGTTAAAATTGAAAATTTTCAACTATCAACAATTGAGGCTTAAAAAATTAAAATATTGCAAAAAAATACTTTTGAAATGCCTTAATATATAATATATTATGTATTAAAAGCAATAGAGTACTCATTTGATTCATCAGACTTATCATAATTATTAAAAAGTCAAATTTATATGAGCCTGTGGCTAAAAATGGAGGTTTTCCAATGAAGGGGGCCTTACATGAAGATGTAATATTTTCCAGCAATTTTAAATTTGTAAAGCTTTTTGGTTATAAATAATCCTTACATATGTATTTAATGTACTTTAAATGGAAAGAAAACTTACAAATAACATATCACATTAGCTTAAAAGGGTCTTAGGCCAAGTAAGACTGAAAATAATTTAGGGTCAATTTAGGCCGTATCACATATTTACATTTAAAAATGCATATTGAAGCTATATGAAATAAAATTTTGTGTCTTTTCTATCATTTCTATACTCAGGTGACATGATACAATAAATCTGAGCACAAAAAGACTCTTGCATTCAACTTTTTTTGCAGACAGTATGGTCTGATACAAAGATTTTTCACTTTTTAGTGAAAAACATGCATGCAATTTTAGTCTCAACAGGCTTATATTTGAACCACTTGCTATCCTACAGAAGAAAAGAAAGGTATTATGTGACATAAAACAGGTACAAAAGACATTGTTAAGTGCTTTTTATACAAATTTAGTGAGGTCTTTATAATGGACTTCAACTTTTATGTTCCAAGCTCCTCACATTTAACTTGATCCAAACAGGGCGTTAGACGAGGATCATATATACAACACATTTTGCGCATATTGTCTGAGATAATCTTCTTTTCTGTAGATTCAGAGTTCACAAATGAGTAATACAACTGGATTGAAACATAGAAACACAAATATTGACACATAAAAACCTGTCAGATAGAAAGTCAGAATGCCACTTATGCATCAAAATTGAAAAAGCTATGAAATGCTTATTTTGACCATAAAATGCCAAAATTGGTCATTTTTGCAGAAATTCTATCAAATAAAAGTTTAAATCCTTTAGTTTTATGCTATTTGATAAATTGACACCATCAAATCATTCAGGGAAGTTGCCAAAGTACAGATTCTATATTTCCTGATTTCACCTCTTAGGTCCGAGTACACAGTTATTTCGTAGTGCATTTCTTTTAGACAATAAATGGAAATTAAAAAAATCCCACCTGCGCTTTCTCAATAATATTTTTACAGTGTGTTGTACTACTTTTGGGACAAATTATATCAAAATTATAGAAAACTTCATCGGCTCTAACTCAAAATATGGACAATTTCATGCTAAGGGGGTCTTCAAATCTTTTGACAGCTTCCGATGTGCTAATTTTTAACATTTTTCAGCTGGACCAAATCACTACTTTACTTTGAAATTCATGACCCAAATTTTTTTACAGTGTCATTTCACCCCCCTACTTACTATTTGAGTCATAAAACATGGAGAAATAAATTCGGAAGGGGTATAAAAAAAATCGACAAGTAACACACTGTCCACACTAGGGACTATATTCGTGGACAACGAAAATCAAAGGACGATAACTGTGTACCCGGACCTAATAGGGTAGAAAAAGTTGACCAATCTTAATGAAACTTGGTATGACTAAAGCTTATTAAATTATAAGACTGCTTACAAAGTTTCATGGCAATAGGATATATATTATAGACAATATGACTAATTCTATATTGAACTTTGAGTGTTAAATTTAGACGTTAAAATTGAAAATTTTCAACTATCAACAATTGAGGCTTAAAAAATTAAAATATTGCAAAAAAATACTTTTGAAATGCCTTAATATATAATATATTATGTATTAAAAGCAATAGAGTACTCATTTGATTCATCAGACTTATCATAATTATTAAAAAGTCAAATTTATATGAGCCTGTGGCTAAAAATGGAGGTTTTCCAATGAAGGGGGCCTTACATGAAGATGTAATATTTTCCAGCAATTTTAAATTTGTAAAGCTTTTTGGTTATAAATAATCCTTACATATGTATTTAATGTACTTTAAATGGAAAGAAAACTTACAAATAACATATCACATTAGCTTAAAAGGGTCTTAGGCCAAGTAAGACTGAAAATAATTTAGGGTCAATTTAGGCCGTATCACATATTTACATTTAAAAATGCATATTGAAGCTATATGAAATAAAATTTTGTGTCTTTTCTATCATTTCTATACTCAGGTGACATGATACAATAAATCTGAGCACAAAAAGACTCTTGCATTCAACTTTTTTTGCAGACAGTATGGTCTGATACAAAGATTTTTCACTTTTTAGTGAAAAACATGCATGCAATTTTAGTCTCAACAGGCTTATATTTGAACCACTTGCTATCCTACAGAAGAAAAGAAAGGTATTATGTGACATAAAACAGGTACAAAAGACATTGTTAAGTGCTTTTTATACAAATTTAGTGAGGTCTTTATAATGGACTTCAACTTTTATGTTCCAAGCTCCTCACATTTAACTTGATCCAAACAGGGCGTTAGACGAGGATCATATATACAACACATTTTGCGCATATTGTCTGAGATAATCTTCTTTTCTGTAGATTCAGAGTTCACAAATGAGTAATACAACTGGATTGAAACATAGAAACACAAATATTGACACATAAAAACCTGTCAGATAGAAAGTCAGAATGCCACTTATGCATCAAAATTGAAAAAGCTATGAAATGCTTATTTTGACCATAAAATGCCAAAATTGGTCATTTTTGCAGAAATTCTATCAAATAAAAGTTTAAATCCTTTAGTTTTATGCTATTTGATAAATTGACACCATCAAATCATTCAGGGAAGTTGCCAAAGTACAGATTCTATATTTCCTGATTTCACCTCTTAGGTCCGAGTACACAGTTATTTCGTAGTGCATTTCTTTTAGACAATAAATGGAAATTAAAAAAATCCCACCTGCGCTTTCTCAATAATATTTTTACAGTGTGTTGTACTACTTTTGGGACAAATTATATCAAAATTATAGAAAACTTCATCGGCTCTAACTCAAAATATGGACAATTTCATGCTAAGGGGGTCTTCAAATCTTTTGACAGCTTCCGATGTGCTAATTTTTAACATTTTTCAGCTGGACCAAATCACTACTTTACTTTGAAATTCATGACCCAAATTTTTTTACAGTGTCATTTCACCCCCCTACTTACTATTTGAGTCATAAAACATGGAGAAATAAATTCGGAAGGGGTATAAAAAAAATCGACAAGTAACACACTGTCCACACTAGGGACTATATTCGTGGACAACGAAAATCAAAGGACGATAACTGTGTACCCGGACCTAATAGGGTAGAAAAAGTTGACCAATCTTAATGAAACTTGGTATGACTAAAGCTTATTAAATTATAAGACTGCTTACAAAGTTTCATGGCAATAGGATATATATTATAGACAATATGACTAATTCTATATTGAACTTTGAGTGTTAAATTTAGACGTTAAAATTGAAAATTTTCAACTATCAACAATTGAGGCTTAAAAAATTAAAATATTGCAAAAAAATACTTTTGAAATGCCTTAATATATAATATATTATGTATTAAAAGCAATAGAGTACTCATTTGATTCATCAGACTTATCATAATTATTAAAAAGTCAAATTTATATGAGCCTGTGGCTAAAAATGGAGGTTTTCCAATGAAGGGGGCCTTACATGAAGATGTAATATTTTCCAGCAATTTTAAATTTGTAAAGCTTTTTGGTTATAAATAATCCTTACATATGTATTTAATGTACTTTAAATGGAAAGAAAACTTACAAATAACATATCACATTAGCTTAAAAGGGTCTTAGGCCAAGTAAGACTGAAAATAATTTAGGGTCAATTTAGGCCGTATCACATATTTACATTTAAAAATGCATATTGAAGCTATATGAAATAAAATTTTGTGTCTTTTCTATCATTTCTATACTCAGGTGACATGATACAATAAATCTGAGCACAAAAAGACTCTTGCATTCAACTTTTTTTGCAGACAGTATGGTCTGATACAAAGATTTTTCACTTTTTAGTGAAAAACATGCATGCAATTTTAGTCTCAACAGGCTTATATTTGAACCACTTGCTATCCTACAGAAGAAAAGAAAGGTATTATGTGACATAAAACAGGTACAAAAGACATTGTTAAGTGCTTTTTATACAAATTTAGTGAGGTCTTTATAATGGACTTCAACTTTTATGTTCCAAGCTCCTCACATTTAACTTGATCCAAACAGGGCGTTAGACGAGGATCATATATACAACACATTTTGCGCATATTGTCTGAGATAATCTTCTTTTCTGTAGATTCAGAGTTCACAAATGAGTAATACAACTGGATTGAAACATAGAAACACAAATATTGACACATAAAAACCTGTCAGATAGAAAGTCAGAATGCCACTTATGCATCAAAATTGAAAAAGCTATGAAATGCTTATTTTGACCATAAAATGCCAAAATTGGTCATTTTTGCAGAAATTCTATCAAATAAAAGTTTAAATCCTTTAGTTTTATGCTATTTGATAAATTGACACCATCAAATCATTCAGGGAAGTTGCCAAAGTACAGATTCTATATTTCCTGATTTCACCTCTTAGGTCCGAGTACACAGTTATTTCGTAGTGCATTTCTTTTAGACAATAAATGGAAATTAAAAAAATCCCACCTGCGCTTTCTCAATAATATTTTTACAGTGTGTTGTACTACTTTTGGGACAAATTATATCAAAATTATAGAAAACTTCATCGGCTCTAACTCAAAATATGGACAATTTCATGCTAAGGGGGTCTTCAAATCTTTTGACAGCTTCCGATGTGCTAATTTTTAACATTTTTCAGCTGGACCAAATCACTACTTTACTTTGAAATTCATGACCCAAATTTTTTTACAGTGTCATTTCACCCCCCTACTTACTATTTGAGTCATAAAACATGGAGAAATAAATTCGGAAGGGGTATAAAAAAAATCGACAAGTAACACACTGTCCACACTAGGGACTATATTCGTGGACAACGAAAATCAAAGGACGATAACTGTGTACCCGGACCTAATAGGGTAGAAAAAGTTGACCAATCTTAATGAAACTTGGTATGACTAAAGCTTATTAAATTATAAGACTGCTTACAAAGTTTCATGGCAATAGGATATATATTATAGACAATATGACTAATTCTATATTGAACTTTGAGTGTTAAATTTAGACGTTAAAATTGAAAATTTTCAACTATCAACAATTGAGGCTTAAAAAATTAAAATATTGCAAAAAAATACTTTTGAAATGCCTTAATATATAATATATTATGTATTAAAAGCAATAGAGTACTCATTTGATTCATCAGACTTATCATAATTATTAAAAAGTCAAATTTATATGAGCCTGTGGCTAAAAATGGAGGTTTTCCAATGAAGGGGGCCTTACATGAAGATGTAATATTTTCCAGCAATTTTAAATTTGTAAAGCTTTTTGGTTATAAATAATCCTTACATATGTATTTAATGTACTTTAAATGGAAAGAAAACTTACAAATAACATATCACATTAGCTTAAAAGGGTCTTAGGCCAAGTAAGACTGAAAATAATTTAGGGTCAATTTAGGCCGTATCACATATTTACATTTAAAAATGCATATTGAAGCTATATGAAATAAAATTTTGTGTCTTTTCTATCATTTCTATACTCAGGTGACATGATACAATAAATCTGAGCACAAAAAGACTCTTGCATTCAACTTTTTTTGCAGACAGTATGGTCTGATACAAAGATTTTTCACTTTTTAGTGAAAAACATGCATGCAATTTTAGTCTCAACAGGCTTATATTTGAACCACTTGCTATCCTACAGAAGAAAAGAAAGGTATTATGTGACATAAAACAGGTACAAAAGACATTGTTAAGTGCTTTTTATACAAATTTAGTGAGGTCTTTATAATGGACTTCAACTTTTATGTTCCAAGCTCCTCACATTTAACTTGATCCAAACAGGGCGTTAGACGAGGATCATATATACAACACATTTTGCGCATATTGTCTGAGATAATCTTCTTTTCTGTAGATTCAGAGTTCACAAATGAGTAATACAACTGGATTGAAACATAGAAACACAAATATTGACACATAAAAACCTGTCAGATAGAAAGTCAGAATGCCACTTATGCATCAAAATTGAAAAAGCTATGAAATGCTTATTTTGACCATAAAATGCCAAAATTGGTCATTTTTGCAGAAATTCTATCAAATAAAAGTTTAAATCCTTTAGTTTTATGCTATTTGATAAATTGACACCATCAAATCATTCAGGGAAGTTGCCAAAGTACAGATTCTATATTTCCTGATTTCACCTCTTAGGTCCGAGTACACAGTTATTTCGTAGTGCATTTCTTTTAGACAATAAATGGAAATTAAAAAAATCCCACCTGCGCTTTCTCAATAATATTTTTACAGTGTGTTGTACTACTTTTGGGACAAATTATATCAAAATTATAGAAAACTTCATCGGCTCTAACTCAAAATATGGACAATTTCATGCTAAGGGGGTCTTCAAATCTTTTGACAGCTTCCGATGTGCTAATTTTTAACATTTTTCAGCTGGACCAAATCACTACTTTACTTTGAAATTCATGACCCAAATTTTTTTTACAGTGTCATTTCACCCCCCTACTTACTATTTGAGTCATAAAACATGGAGAAATAAATTCGGAAGGGGTATAAAAAAAATCGACAAGTAACACACTGTCCACACTAGGGACTATATTCGTGGACAACGAAAATCAAAGGACGATAACTGTGTACCCGGACCTAATAGGGTAGAAAAAGTTGACCAATCTTAATGAAACTTGGTATGACTAAAGCTTATTAAATTATAAGACTGCTTACAAAGTTTCATGGCAATAGGATATATATTATAGACAATATGACTAATTCTATATTGAACTTTGAGTGTTAAATTTAGACGTTAAAATTGAAAATTTTCAACTATCAACAATTGAGGCTTAAAAAATTAAAATATTGCAAAAAAATACTTTTGAAATGCCTTAATATATAATATATTATGTATTAAAAGCAATAGAGTACTCATTTGATTCATCAGACTTATCATAATTATTAAAAAGTCAAATTTATATGAGCCTGTGGCTAAAAATGGAGGTTTTCCAATGAAGGGGGCCTTACATGAAGATGTAATATTTTCCAGCAATTTTAAATTTGTAAAGCTTTTTGGTTATAAATAATCCTTACATATGTATTTAATGTACTTTAAATGGAAAGAAAACTTACAAATAACATATCACATTAGCTTAAAAGGGTCTTAGGCCAAGTAAGACTGAAAATAATTTAGGGTCAATTTAGGCCGTATCACATATTTACATTTAAAAATGCATATTGAAGCTATATGAAATAAAATTTTGTGTCTTTTCTATCATTTCTATACTCAGGTGACATGATACAATAAATCTGAGCACAAAAAGACTCTTGCATTCAACTTTTTTTGCAGACAGTATGGTCTGATACAAAGATTTTTCACTTTTTAGTGAAAAACATGCATGCAATTTTAGTCTCAACAGGCTTATATTTGAACCACTTGCTATCCTACAGAAGAAAAGAAAGGTATTATGTGACATAAAACAGGTACAAAAGACATTGTTAAGTGCTTTTTATACAAATTTAGTGAGGTCTTTATAATGGACTTCAACTTTTATGTTCCAAGCTCCTCACATTTAACTTGATCCAAACAGGGCGTTAGACGAGGATCATACGAGGATCATATATACAACACATTTTGCGCATATTGTCTGAGATAATCTTCTTTTCTGTAGATTCAGAGTTCACAAATGAGTAATACAAACTGGATTGAAAACATAGAAACACAAATATTGACACATAAAAACCTGTCAGATAGAAAGTCAGAATGCCACTTATGCATCAAAATTGAAAAAGCTATTGAAATGCTTATTTTGACCATAAAATGCCAAAATTGGTCATTTTTGCAGAAATTCTATCAAATAAAAGTTTAAAATCCTTTAGTTTTATGCTATTTGATAAATTGACACCATCAAATCATTCAGGGAAGTTGCCAAAGTACAGATTCTATATTTCCTGATTTCACCTCTTAGGTCCGAGTACACAGTTATTTCGTAGTGCATTTCTTTTAGACAATAAATGGAAATTAAAAAAAATCCCACCTGCGCTTTCTCAATAATATTTTTACAGTGTGTTGTAACTACTTTTGGGACAAATTAATATCAAAATTATAGAAAACAGTCATCGGCTCTAACTCAAAATATGGACAATTTCATGCTAAGGGGGTTCTTCAAATCTTTTGACAGCTTCCGATGTGCTAATTTTTAACATTTTTCAGCTGGACCAAATCACTACTTTACTTTGAAAATCATGACCCCAAATTTTTTTACAGTGTCATTTCACCCCCCTACCTTACTATTTGAGTCATAAAACATGGAGAAATAAATTCGGAAGGGGTTATAAAAAAAATCGACAAGTAACACACTGTCCACACTAGGGACTATATTCGTGGACAACGAAAATCAAAGGACGATAACTGTGTACCCGGACCTATAGGGTAGAAGAAACTTGGTATGACTAAAGCTTATTAAATTATAAGACTGCTTACAAAGTTTCATGGCAATAGGATATATATTATAGACAATATGACTAATTCTATATTGAACTTTGAGTGTTAAATTTAGACGTTAAAATTGAAAATTTTCAACTATCAACAATTGAGGCTTAAAAAATTAAAATATTGCAAAAAAATACTTTTGAAATGCCTTAA
>NW_026262597.1:0-96062 GCF_021869535.1 Mytilus californianus | reverse complement strand
TATAAGTTGTTACCAGGTATGGTACTCTACACTATAAGTTGTTACCAGGTATGGAACTCTATACTATAAGTTGTTACCAGGTATGGTACTCTACACTATCAGTTGTTAAGTACCAGGTATGGTACTCTACACTATCAGTTGTTAAGTACCGGGTATGGTACTCTACACTATCAGTTGTTACCAGGTATGGTACTCTACACTATATGTTGTTACCAGGTATGGTACTCTACACTATAAGTTGTTACCAGGTATGGTACTCTACACTATCAGTTGTTACCAGGTATGGTACTCTACACTATCAGTTGTTAAGTACCAGGTATGGTACTCTACACTATCAGTTGTTAAGTACCGGGTATGGTACTCTACACTATCAGTTGTTACCAGGTATGGTACTCTACACTATAAGTTGTTACCAGGTATGGTACTCTACACTATCAGTTGTTACCAGGTATGGTACTCTACACTATCAGTTGTTAAGTACCAGGTATGGTACTCTACACTATCAGTTGTTAAGTACCAGGTATGGTACTCTACACTATCAGTTGTTACCAGGTATGGTACTTTACACTATCAGTTGTTACCAGGTACGGTACTCTACACTATAAGTTGTTACCAGGTATGGTACTCTACACTATCAGTTGTTACCAGGTATGGTACTCTACACTATCAGTTGTTACCAGGTATGGTACTCTACACTATCAGTTGTTAAGTACCAGGTATGGTACTCTACACTATCAGTTGTTACCAGGTACGGTACTCTACACTATAAGTTGTTACCCGGTATGGTACTCTACACTATCAGTTGTTACCAGGTATGGTACTCTACACTATAAGTTGTTACCAGGTATGGTACTCTAGACTATCAGTTGTTACCAGGTATGGTACTTTACACTATCAGTTGTTACCAGGTACGGCACTCTACACTATAAGTTGTTACCAGGTATGGTACTCTACACTATCAGTTGTTACCAGGTATGGTACTCTACACTATCAGTTGTTACCAGGTATGGTACTCTACACTATCAGTTGTTAAGTATCAGGTATGGTACTCTACACTATCAGTTGTTAAGTATCAGGTATGGTACTCTACACTATCAGTTGTTACCAGGAACGGTACTCTACACTATAAGTTGTTACCCGGTATGGTACTCTACACTATCAGTTGTTACCAGGTATGGTACTCTACACTATAAGTTGTTACCAGGTATGGTACTCTACATTATCAGTTGTTACCAGGTACGGTACTCTACACTATAAGTTGTTACAAGGTATGGTACTCTACACTATCAGTTGTTACCAGGTATGGTACTCTACACTATAAGTTGTTACCAGGTATGGTACTCTACACTATCAGTTGTTACCAGGTACGGTACTCTACACTATAAGTTGTTACCAGGTATGGTACTCTACACTATAAGTTGTTACCAGGTATGGTACTCTACACTATCAGTTGTTACCAGGTATGGTACTCTACACTATAAGTTGTTACCAGGTATGGTACTCTACACTATCAGTTGTTACCAGGTATGGTACTCTACACTATCAGTTGTTAAGTACCGGGTAGGGTACTCTACACTATCAGTTGTTAAGTACCAGGTATGGTACTCTACACTTTCAGTTGTTAAGTACCGGGTATGGTACTCTACACTATCAGTTGTTATCAGGTATGGTACTCTACACTATAAGTTGTTACCAGGTAGGGTACTCTACACTATCAGTTGTTACCAGGTAGGGTACTCTACACTATCAGTTGTTACCAGGTATGGTACTCTACACTATCAGTTGTTACCAGGTATGGTACTCTACACTATCAGTTGTTAAGTACCAGGTATGGTACTCTACACTATCAGTTGTTAAGTACCGGGTATTGTACTCTACACTATCAGTTGTTACCAGGTATGGTACTCTACACTATAAGTTGTTACCAGGTATGGTACTCTACACTATAAGTTGTTACCTGGTATGGTACTCTACACTATCAGTTGTTACCAGGTATGGTACTCTACACTATCAGTTGTTAAGTACCAGGTATGGTACTCTACACTATCAGTTGTTAAGTACCGGGTATGGTACTCTACACTATCAGTTGTTACCAGGTATGGTACTCTACACTATCAGTTGTTACCAGGTACGGTACTCTACACTATAAGTTGTTACCAGGTATGGTACTCTACACTATCAGTTGTTACCAGGTATGGTACTCTACACTATTAATTGTTACCAGGTATGGTACTCTACACTATCAGTTGTTAAGTACCGGGTAAGGTACTCTACACTATCAGTTGTTACCAGGTATGGTACTCTACACTATAAGTTGTTACAAGGTATGGTACTCTACACTATCAGTTGTTAAGTACCGGGTAGGGTACTCTACACTATCAGTTGTTACCAGGTAGGGTACTCTACACTATCAGTTGTTACCAGGTATGGTACTCTACACTCTCAATTGTTACCAGGTATGGTACTCTACACTATCAGTTGTTACCAGGTATGGTACTCTACACTATCAGTTGTTACCAGGTATGGTACTCTACACTATCAGTTGTTACCAGGTATTGTACTCTACAATATCAGTTGTTACCAGGTATGGTACTCTACACTATCAGTTGTTACCAGGTATGGTACTCTACACTATAAGTTCTTAAGTACCGGGTATGGTACCCTACACTATCAGTTGTTAAGTACCGGGTATGGTACTCTATACTATCAGTTGTTACCAGGTATGGTACTCTACACTATCAGTTGTTAAGTACCAGGTTTGGTACTCTACACTATAAGTTGTTACCAGGTATGGTACTCTACACTATCAGTTGTTAAGTACCGGGTAGGGTACTCTACACTATCAGTTGTTAAGTACCAGGTATTGTACTCTACACTATCAGTTGTTACCAGGTATGGTACTTTACACTATCAGTTGTTACCAGGTACGGTACTCTACACTATAAGTTGTTACCAGGTATGGTACTCAACACTATCAGTTGTTACCAGGTATGGTACTCTACACTATCAGTTGTTACCAGGTATGGTACTCTACACTATAAGTTGTTACCAGGTATGGTACTCTACATTATCAGTTGTTACCAGGTACGGTACTCTACACTATAAGTTGTTACAAGGTATGGTACTCTACACTATCAGTTGTTACCAGGTATGGTACTCTACACTATAAGTTGTTACCAGGTATGGTACTCTACACTATCAGTTGTTACCAGGTACGGTACTCTACACTATAAGTTGTTACCAGGTATGGTACTCTACACTATAAGTTGTTACCAGGTATGGTACTCTACACTATCAGTTGTTACCAGGTATGGTACTCTACACTATAAGTTGTTACCAGGTATGGTACTCTACACTATCAGTTGTTACCAGGTATGGTACTCTACACTATCAGTTGTTAAGTACCGGGTAGGGTACTCTACACTATCAGTTGTTAAGTACCAGGTATGGTACTCTACACTTTCAGTTCTTAAGTACCGGGTATGGTACTCTACACTATCAGTTGTTATCAGGTATGGTACTCTACACTATAAGTTGTTACCAGGTAGGGTACTCTACACTATAAGTTGTCAAGTACCGGGTATGGTACTCTACACTATCAGTTGTTAAGTACCAGGTATGGTACTCTACACTATAAGTTGTTAAGTACCGGGTATTGTACTCTATACTATCAGTTGTTACCAGGTATGGTACTCTACACTATCAGTTGTTAAGTACCAGGTATGGTACTCTACACTATCAGTTGTTAAATACCAGGTATGGTACTCTACACTATAAGTTGTTAAGTACCAGGTATGGTACTCTACACTATCAGTTGTTACCAGGTATTGTACTCTACACTATCAGTTGTTACCAGGTATGGTACTCTACACTATAAGTTGTTACCAGGTATGGTACTCTACACTATCAGTTGTTAAGTACCAGGTATGGTACTCTACACTATCAGTTGTTAAGTACCGGGTATGGTACTCTACACTATAAGTTGTTACCAGGTATGGTACTCTACACTATCAGTTGTTACCAGGTATGGTACTCTACACTATCAGTTGTTACCAAGTATGGTACTCTACAATATAAGTTGTCAAGTACCGGGTATGGTACTCTACACTATCAGTTGTTAAGTACCAGGTATGGTACTCTACACTATAAGTTGTTAAGTACCGGGTATGGTACTCTATACTATCAGTTGTTACCAGGTATGGTACTCTACACTATCAGTTGTTAAGTACCAGGTATGGTACTCTACACTATCAGTTGTTAAGTACCAGGTATGGTACTCTACACTATAAGTTGTTACCAGGTATGGTACTCTACACTATCAGTTGTTATCAGGTATGGTACTCTACACTATAAGTTGTTACCAGGTATGGTACTCTACACTATCAGTTGTTAAGTACAAGGTATGGTACTCTACACTATCAGTTGTTACCAGGTATGGCACTCTACACTATCAGTTGTTACCAGGTATGGTACTCTACACTATCAGTTGTTACAAGGTATGGTACTCTACACTATCAGTTGTTAAGTACCGAGTATGGTACTCTACACTATCATTTGTTACCAGGTATGGTACTCTACACTATCAGTTGTTACCAGGTATGGTACTCTACACTATCAGTTGTTACCGGGTATGGTACTCTACACTATCAGTTGTTAAGTACCAGGTATGGTACTCTACAATATCAGTTGTTACCAAGTATTGTACTCTACACTATCAGTTGTTACCAGGTATGGTACTCTACACTATCAGTTGTTACCAGGTATGGTACTCTACACTATCAGTTGATAAGTACCAGATATGGTACTCTACACTATAAGTTGTTAAGTACCAGGTATGGTACTCTACACTATCAGTTGTTACCAGGTATGGTACTAAACACTTTAAGTTGTTACCAGGTATAGTACTCTATACTATAAGTTGTTACCAGGTATGGTACTCTACACTATAAGTTGTTACCAGGTATGGTACTCTACACTATAAGTTGTTACTAGGTATGGTACTCTATACTATAAGGTGTTTAGTACCAGGTATGGTACTCTATACTATCAGTTGTTACCAGGTATGGTACTCTACACTATCAGTTGTTACCAGGTATGGTACTCTACACTATCAGTTGTTACCGGGTATGGCACTCTACACTATCAGTTGTTAAGTACCAGGTATGGTACTCTACACTATCATTTGTTACCAGGTATTGTACTCTACACTATCAGTTGTTACCAGGTATGGTACTCTACACTATCAGTTGTTACCGGGTATGGTACTCTACACTATCAGTTGTTAAGTACCAGGTATGGTACTCTACACTATCAGTTGTTACCAGGTATTGTACTCTACACTATCAGTTGTTACCAGGTATGGTACTCTACACTATCAGTTGTTACCAGGTATGGTACTCTACACTATCAGTTGTTAAGTACCAGGTATGGTACTCTACACTATCAGTTGTTAAGTACCGGGTATGGTACTCTACACTATCAGTTGTTAAGTACCGGGTATGGTACTCTACACTATCAGTTGTTACAAGGTATGGTACTCTACACTATAAGTTGTTACCAGGTATGGTACTCTACACTATCAGTTGTTACCAGGTATGGTACTCTACACTATAAGTTGTTACCAGGTATGGTACTCTACACTATAAGTTGTTACCAGGTATGGTACTCTACACTATAAGTTGTTACCAGGTATGGTACTCTACACTATAAGTTGTTACCAGGTATGGTACTCTACACTATCAGTTGTTAAGTACCAGGTATGGTACTCTACACTATCAGTTGTTAAGTACCAGGTATGGTACTCTACACTATCAGTTGTTAAGTACCGGGTAGGGTACTCTACACTATCAGTTGTTACCAGGTATGGTACTCTACACTATCAGTTGTTACCAGGTATGGTACTCTACACTATAAGTTGTTACCAGGTATGGTACTCTACACTATCAGTTGTTACCAGGTATGGTACTCTACACTATCAGTTGTTAAGTATCAGGTATGGTACTATACACTATCAGTTGTTACCAGGTACGGTACTCTACACTATAAGTTGTTACCCGGTATGGTACTCTACACTATCAGTTGTTACCAGGTATGGTACTCTACACTATCAGTTGTTACCAGGTACGGTACTCTACACTATAAGTTGTTACCCGGTATGGTACTCTACACTATCAGTTGTTACCAGGTATGGTACTCTGCACTATAAGTTGTTACCAGGTATGGTACTCTACATTATCAGTTGTTACCAGGTACGGTACTCTACACTATAAGTTGTTACCAGGTATGGTACTCTACACTATCAGTTGTTACCAGGTATGGTACTCTACACTATCAGTTGTTACCAGGTATGGTACTCTACACTATCAGTTGTTACCAGGTACGGTACTCTACACTATAAGTTGTTACCAGGTATGGTACTCTACACTATCAGTTGTTACCAGGTATGGTACTCTACACTATCAGTTGTTACCAGGTATGGTACTCTACACTATCAGTTGTTACCAGGTATGGTACTCTACACTATCAGTTGTTACCAGGTATGGTACTCTACACTATCAGTTGTTAAGTACCGGGTAGGGTACTCTACACTATCAGTTGTTAAGTACCAGGTATGGTACTCTACACTTTCAGTTGTTAAGTACCGGGTATGGTACTCTACACTATCAGTTGTTATCAGGTATGGTACTCTACACTATAAGTTGTTACCAGGTAGGGTACTCTACACTATCAGTTGTTACCAGGTAGGGTACTCTACACTATCAGTTGTTACCAGGTATGGTACTCTACACTATCAGTTGTTACCAGGTATGGTACTCTACACTATCAGTTGTTAAGTACCAGGTATGGTACTCTACACTATCAGTTGTTAAGTACCGGGTATTGTACTCTACACTATCAGTTGTTACCAGGTATGGTACTCTACACTATAAGTTGTTACCAGGTATGGTACTCTACACTATAAGTTGTTACCTGGTATGGTACTCTACACTATCAGTTGTTACCAGGTATGGTACTCTACACTATCAGTTGTTAAGTACCAGGTATGGTACTCTACACTATCAGTTGTTAAGTACCGGGTATGGTACTCTACACTATCAGTTGTTACCAGGTATGGTACTCTACACTATCAGTTGTTACCAGGTACGGTACTCTACACTATAAGTTGTTACCAGGTATGGTACTCTACACTATCAGTTGTTACCAGGTATGGTACTCTACACTATAAATTGTTACCAGGTATGGTACTCTACACTATCAGTTGTTAAGTACCGGGTAAGGTACTCTACACTATCAGTTGTTACCAGGTATGGTACTCTACACTATAAGTTGTTACCAGGTATGGTACTCTACACTATAAGTTGTTACCAGGTATGGTACTCTACACTATCAGTTGTTAAGTACCGGGTAGGGTACTCTACACTATCAGTTGTTACCAGGTAGGGTACTCTACACTATCAGTTGTTACCAGGTATGGTACTCTACACTCTCAATTGTTACCAGGTATGGTACTCTACACTATCAGTTGTTACCAGGTATGGTACTCTACACTATCAGTTGTTACCAGGTATGGTACTCTACACTATCAGTTGTTACCAGGTATTGTACTCTACACTATCAGTTGTTACCAGGTATGGTACTCTACACTATCAGTTGTTACCAGGTATGGTACTCTACACTATAAGTTCTTAAGTACCTGGTATGGTACCCTACACTATCAGTTGTTAAGTACCGGGTATGGTACTCTATACTATCAGTTGTTACCAGGTATGGTACTCTACACTATTAGTTGTTAAGTACCAGGTTTGGTACTCTACACTATAAGTTGTTACCAGGTATGGTACTCTACACTATCAGTTGTTAAGTACCGGGTAGGGTACTCTACACTATCAGTTGTTAAGTACCAGGTATTGTACTCTACACTATCAGTTGTTACCAGGTATGGTACTTTACACTATCAGTTGTTACCAGGTACGGTACTCTACACTATAAGTTGTTACCAGGTATGGTACTCTACACTATCAGTTGTTACCAGGTATGGTACTCTACACTATCAGTTGTTACCAGGTATGGTACTCTACACTATCAGTTGTTACCAGGTAGGGTACTCTACACTATAAGTTGTCAAGTACCGGGTATGGTACTCTACACTATCAGTTGTTAAGTACCAGGTATGGTACTCTACACTATAAGTTGTTAAGTACCGGGTATTGTACTCTATACTATCAGTTGTTACCAGGTATGGTACTCTACACTATCAGTTGTTAAGTACCAGGTATGGTACTCTACACTATCAGTTGTTAAATACCAGGTATGGTACTCTACACTATAAGTTGTTAAGTACCAGGTATGGTACTCTACACTATCAGTTGTTACCAGGTATTGTACTCTACACTATCAGTTATTACCAGGTATGGTACTCTACACTATAAGTTGTTACCAGGTATGGTACTCTACACTATCAGTTGTTAAGTACCAGGTATGGTACTCTACACTATCAGTTGTTAAGTACCGGGTATGGTACTCTACACTATAAGTTGTTACCAGGTATGGTACTCTACACTATCAGTTGTTACCAGGTATGGTACTCTACACTATCAGTTGTTACCAAGTATGGTACTCTACAATATAAGTTGTCAAGTACCGGGTATGGTACTCTACACTATCAGTTGTTAAGTACCAGGTATGGTACTCTACACTATAAGTTGTTAAGTACCGGGTATGGTACTCTATACTATCAGTTGTTACCAGGTATGGTACTCTACACTATCAGTTGTTAAGTACCAGGTATGGTACTCTACACTATCAGTTGTTAAGTACCAGGTATGGTACTCTACACTATAAGTTGTTACCAGGTATGGTACTCTACACTATCAGTTGTTATCAGGTATGGTACTCTACACTATAAGTTGTTACCAGGTATGGTACTCTACATTATCAGTTGTTAAGTACCAGGTATGGTACTCTACACTATCAGTTGTTTCCAGGTATGGCACTCTACACTATCAGTTGTTACCAGGTATGGTACTCTACACTATCAGTTGTTACAAGGTATGGTACTCTACACTATCAGTTGTTAAGTACCGAGTATGGTACTCTACACTATCATTTGTTACCAGGTATGGTACTTTACACTATCAGTTGTTACCAGGTATGGTACTCTACACTATCAGTTGTTACCGGGTATGGTACTCTACACTATCAGTTGTTAAGTACCAGGTATGGTACTCTACACTATCAGTTGTTACCAGGTATTGTACTCTACACTATCAGTTGTTACCAGGTATGGTACTCTACACTATCAGTTGTTACCAGGTATGGTACTCTACACTATCAGTTGATAAGTACCAGATATGGTACTCTACACTATAAGTTGTTAAGTACCAGGTATGGTACTCTACACTATCAGTTGTTACCAGGTATGGTACTCTACACTTTAAGTTGTTACCAGGTATAGTACTCTATACTATAAGTTGTTACCAGGTATGGTACTCTACACTATAAGTTGTTACCAGGTATGGTACTCTACACTATAAGTTGTTACCAGGTATGGTACTCTATACTATAAGGTGTTTAGTACCAGGTATGGTACTCTATACTATCAGTTGTTACCAGGTATGGTACTCTACACTATCAGTTGTTACCAGGTATGGTACTCTACACTATCAGTTGTTACCGGGTATGGCACTCTACACTATCAGTTGTTAAGTACCAGGTATGGTACTCTACACTATCATTTGTTACCAGATATGGTACTCTACACTATCAGTTGTTACCAGGTATGGTACTCTACACTATCAGTTGTTACCGGGTATGGTACTCTACACTATCAGTTGTTAAGTACCAGGTATGGTACTCTACACTATCAGTTGTTACCAGGTATTGTACTCTACACTATCAGTTGTTACCAGGTACGGTACTCTACACTATCAGTTGTTACCAGGTATGGTACTCTACACTATCAGTTGTTAAGTACCAGGTATGGTACTCTACACTATCAGTTGTTAAGTACCGGGTATGGTACTCTACACTATCAGTTGTTAAGTACCGGGTATGGTACTCTACACTATCAGTTGTTACCAGGTATGGTACTCTACACTATAAGTTGTTACCAGGTATGGTACTCTACACTATAAGTTGTTACCAGGTATGGTACTCTACACTATCAGTTGTTACCAGGTATGGTACTCTACACTATAAGTTGTTACCAGGTATGGTACTCTACACTATCAGTTGATACCAGGTATGGTACTCTACACTATAAGTTGTTACCAGGTATGGTACTCTACACTATAAGTTGTTACCAGGTATGGTACTCTACACTATCAGTTGTTAAGTACCAGGTATGGTACTCTACACTATCAGTTGTTAAGTACCGGGTAGGGTACTCTACACTATCAGTTGTTACCAGGTATGGTACTCTACACTATCAGTTGTTACCAGGTATGGTACTCTACACTATAAGTTGTTACCAGGTATGGTACTCTACACTATCAGTTGTTACCAGGTATGGTACTCTACACTATAAGTTGTCAAGTACCGGGTATGGTACTCTACACTATCAGTTGTTAAGTACCAGGTATGGTACTCTACACTATAAGTTGTTAAGTACCGGGTATGGTACTCTATACTATCAGTTGTTACCAGGTATGGTACTCTACACTATCAGTTGTTAAGTACCAGGTATGGTACTCTACACTATCAGTTGTTAAGTACCAGGTATGGTACTCTACACTATAAGTTGTTAATAGGTATGGTACTCTACACTATCAGTTGTTATCAGGTATGGTACTCTACACTATAAGTTGTTACCAGGTATGGTACTCTACACTATCAGTTGTTAAGTACCAGGTATGGTACTCTACACTATCAGTTGTTACCAGGTATGGCACTCTACACTATCAGTTGTTACCAGGTATAATACTCTACACTATCAGTTGTTACCAGGTATGGTACTCTACACTATCAGTTGTTAAGTACCGAGTATGGTACTCTACACTATCAGTTGTTAAGTACCGAGTATGGTACTCTACACTATCAGTTGTTACCAGGTATGGTACTCTACACTATCAGTTGTTACCAGGTATGGTACTCTACACTATCAGTTGTTACCAGGTATGGTACTCTACACTATCAGTTGATAAGTACCAGATATGGTACTCTACACTATAAGTTGTTAAGTACCAGGTATGGTACTCTACACTATCAGTTGTTACCAGGTATGGTACTCTACACTATAAGTTGTTACCAGGTATGGTACTCTACACTATCAGTTGTTAAGTACCAGGTATGGTACTCTACACTATCAGTTGTTACCAGGTATGGTACTCTACACTATCAGTTGTTACCAGGTATGGTACTCTACACTATCAGTTGTTAAGTACCGGGTATGGTACTCTACACTATCAGTTGTTACCAGGTATGGTACTCTACACTATCAGTTGTTACCAGGTATGGTACTCTACACTATAAGTTGTTACCAGGTATGGTACTCTACACTATCAGTTGTTACCAGGTATGGTACTCTACACTATCAGTTGTTACCAGGTATGGTACTCTACACTATAAGTTGTTACCAGGTATGGTACTTTACACTATCAGTTGTTACCAGGTATGGTACTCTACACTATCAGTTGTTACCAGGTATGGTACTCTACACTATCAGTTGTTACCAGGTATGGTACTCTACACTATCAGTTGTTAAGTTGTTACCAGGTATGGTACTCTACACTATCAGTTGTTAAGTACCGGGTATGGTACTCTACACTATCAGTTGTTAAGTACCAGGTATGGTACTCTACACTATAAGTTGTTACCAGGTATGGTACTCTACACTATCAGTTGTTACCAGGTATGGTACTCTACACTATCAGTTGTTAAGTACCGGGTATGGTACTCTACACTATCAGTTGTTACCAGGTATGGTACTATATACTATAAGTTGTTACCAGGTATGGTACTCTACACTATAAGTTGTTAAGTTCCAGGTATGGTACTCTACACTATCAGTTGTTAAGTACCGGGTATGGTACTCTACACTATAAGTTGTTACCAGGTATGGTACTCTACACTATCAGTTGTTACCAGGTATGGTACTCTACACTATAAGTTGTTAAGTACCGGGTAGGGTACTCTACACTATCAGTTGTTAAGTACCGGGTATGGTACTCTACACTATCAGTTGTTACCAGGTATGGTACTCTATACTATAAGTTGTTACCAGGTATGGTACTCTACACTATAAGTTGTTACCAGGTATGGAACTCTATACTATAAGTTGTTACCAGGTATGGTACTCTACACTATCAGTTGTTAAGTACCAGGTATGGTACTCTACACTATCAGTTGTTAAGTACCGGGTATGGTACTCTACACTATCAGTTGTTACCAGGTATGGTACTCTACACTATATGTTGTTACCAGGTATGGTACTCTACACTATAAGTTGTTACCAGGTATGGTACTCTACACTATCAGTTGTTACCAGGTATGGTACTCTACACTATCAGTTGTTAAGTACCAGGTATGGTACTCTACACTATCAGTTGTTAAGTACCGGGTATGGTACTCTACACTATCAGTTGTTACCAGGTATGGTACTCTACACTATAAGTTGTTACCAGGTATGGTACTCTACACTATCAGTTGTTACCAGGTATGGTACTCTACACTATCAGTTGTTAAGTACCAGGTATGGTACTCTACACTATCAGTTGTTAAGTACCAGGTATGGTACTCTACACTATCAGTTGTTACCAGGTATGGTACTTTACACTATCAGTTGTTACCAGGTACGGTACTCTACACTATAAGTTGTTACCAGGTATGGTACTCTACACTATCAGTTGTTACCAGGTATGGTACTCTACACTATCAGTTGTTACCAGGTATGGTACTCTACACTATCAGTTGTTAAGTACCAGGTATGGTACTCTACACTATCAGTTGTTACCAGGTACGGTACTCTACACTATAAGTTGTTACCCGGTATGGTACTCTACACTATCAGTTGTTACCAGGTATGGTACTCTACACTATAAGTTGTTACCAGGTATGGTACTCTAGACTATCAGTTGTTACCAGGTATGGTACTTTACACTATCAGTTGTTACCAGGTACGGCACTCTACACTATAAGTTGTTACCAGGTATGGTACTCTACACTATCAGTTGTTACCAGGTATGGTACTCTACACTATCAGTTGTTACCAGGTATGGTACTCTACACTATCAGTTGTTAAGTATCAGGTATGGTACTCTACACTATCAGTTGTTACCAGGAACGGTACTCTACACTATAAGTTGTTACCCGGTATGGTACTCTACACTATCAGTTGTTACCAGGTATGGTACTCTACACTATAAGTTGTTACCAGGTATGGTACTCTACATTATCAGTTGTTACCAGGTATGGTACTCTACACTATCAGTTGTTACCAGGTATGGTACTCTACACTATAAGTTGTTACCAGGTATGGTACTCTACACTATCAGTTGTTACCAGGTACGGTACTCTACACTATAAGTTGTTACCAGGTATGGTACTCTACACTATAAGTTGTTACTAGGTATGGTACTCTACACTATAAGTTGTTACCAGGTATGGTACTCTACACTATCAGTTGTTACCAGGTATGGTACTCTACACTATAAGTTGTTACCAGGTACGGTACTCTACACTATCAGTTGTTAAGTACCAGGTATGGTACTCTACACTATCAGTTGTTACCAGGTATGGTACTCTACACTATCAGTTGTTACCAGGTATGGTACTCTACACTATCAGTTGTTAAGTACCGGGTATGGTACTCTACACTATCAGTTGTTACCAGGTATGGTACTCTACACTATCAGTTGTTACCAGGTATGGTACTCTACACTATAAGTTGTTACCAGGTATGGTACTCTACACTATCAGTTGTTACCAGGTATGGTACTCTACACTATCAGTTGTTACCAGGTATGGTACTCTACACTATAAGTTGTTACCAGGTATGGTACTTTACACTATCAGTTGTTACCAGGTATGGTACTCTACACTATCAGTTGTTACCAGGTATGGTACTCTACACTATCAGTTGTTACCAGGTATGGTACTCTACACTATCAGTTGTTAAGTTGTTACCAGGTATGGTACTCTACACTATCAGTTGTTAAGTACCGGGTATGGTACTCTACACTATCAGTTGTTAAGTACCAGGTATGGTACTCTACACTATAAGTTGTTACCAGGTATGGTACTCTACACTATCAGTTGTTACCAGGTATGGTACTCTACACTATCAGTTGTTAAGTACCGGGTATGGTACTCTACACTATCAGTTGTTACCAGGTATGGTACTATATACTATAAGTTGTTACCAGGTATGGTACTCTACACTATAAGTTGTTAAGTTCCAGGTATGGTACTCTACACTATCAGTTGTTAAGTACCGGGTATGGTACTCTACACTATAAGTTGTTACCAGGTATGGTACTCTACACTATCAGTTGTTACCAGGTATGGTACTCTACACTATAAGTTGTTAAGTACCGGGTAGGGTACTCTACACTATCAGTTGTTAAGTACCGGGTATGGTACTCTACACTATCAGTTGTTACCAGGTATGGTACTCTATACTATAAGTTGTTACCAGGTATGGTACTCTACACTATAAGTTGTTACCAGGTATGGAACTCTATACTATAAGTTGTTACCAGGTATGGTACTCTACACTATCAGTTGTTAAGTACCAGGTATGGTACTCTACACTATCAGTTGTTAAGTACCGGGTATGGTACTCTACACTATCAGTTGTTACCAGGTATGGTACTCTACACTATATGTTGTTACCAGGTATGGTACTCTACACTATAAGTTGTTACCAGGTATGGTACTCTACACTATCAGTTGTTACCAGGTATGGTACTCTACACTATCAGTTGTTAAGTACCAGGTATGGTACTCTACACTATCAGTTGTTAAGTACCGGGTATGGTACTCTACACTATCAGTTGTTACCAGGTATGGTACTCTACACTATAAGTTGTTACCAGGTATGGTACTCTACACTATCAGTTGTTACCAGGTATGGTACTCTACACTATCAGTTGTTAAGTACCAGGTATGGTACTCTACACTATCAGTTGTTAAGTACCAGGTATGGTACTCTACACTATCAGTTGTTACCAGGTATGGTACTTTACACTATCAGTTGTTACCAGGTACGGTACTCTACACTATAAGTTGTTACCAGGTATGGTACTCTACACTATCAGTTGTTACCAGGTATGGTACTCTACACTATCAGTTGTTACCAGGTATGGTACTCTACACTATCAGTTGTTAAGTACCAGGTATGGTACTCTACACTATCAGTTGTTACCAGGTACGGTACTCTACACTATAAGTTGTTACCCGGTATGGTACTCTACACTATCAGTTGTTACCAGGTATGGTACTCTACACTATAAGTTGTTACCAGGTATGGTACTCTAGACTATCAGTTGTTACCAGGTATGGTACTTTACACTATCAGTTGTTACCAGGTACGGCACTCTACACTATAAGTTGTTACCAGGTATGGTACTCTACACTATCAGTTGTTACCAGGTATGGTACTCTACACTATCAGTTGTTACCAGGTATGGTACTCTACACTATCAGTTGTTAAGTATCAGGTATGGTACTCTACACTATCAGTTGTTACCAGGAACGGTACTCTACACTATAAGTTGTTACCCGGTATGGTACTCTACACTATCAGTTGTTACCAGGTATGGTACTCTACACTATAAGTTGTTACCAGGTATGGTACTCTACATTATCAGTTGTTACCAGGTATGGTACTCTACACTATCAGTTGTTACCAGGTATGGTACTCTACACTATAAGTTGTTACCAGGTATGGTACTCTACACTATCAGTTGTTACCAGGTACGGTACTCTACACTATAAGTTGTTACCAGGTATGGTACTCTACACTATAAGTTGTTACTAGGTATGGTACTCTACACTATAAGTTGTTACCAGGTATGGTACTCTACACTATCAGTTGTTACCAGGTATGGTACTCTACACTATAAGTTGTTACCAGGTACGGTACTCTACACTATCAGTTGTTACCAAGTATGGTACTCTACACTATAAGTTGTTACCAGGTATGGTACTCTACACTATCAGTTGTTACCAGGTATGGTACTCTACACTATCAGTTGTTACCAGGTACGGTACTCTACACTATAAGTTGTTACCAGGTATGGTACTCTACACTATCAGTTGTTACCAGGTATGGTACTCTACACTATAAATTGTTACCAGGTATGGTACTCTACACTATCAGTTGTTAAGTACCGGGTAAGGTACTCTACACTATCAGTTGTTACCAGGTATGGTACTCTACACTATAAGTTGTTACCAGGTATGGTACTCTACACTATAAGTTGTTACCAGGTATGGTACTCTACACTATCAGTTGTTAAGTACCGGGTAGGGTACTCTACACTATCAGTTGTTACCAGGTAGGGTACTCTACACTATCAGTTGTTACCAGGTATGGTACTCTACACTCTCAATTGTTACCAGGTATGGTACTCTACACTATCAGTTGTTACCAGGTATGGTACTCTACACTATCAGTTGTTACCAGGTATGGTACTCTACACTATCAGTTGTTACCAGGTATTGTACTCTACACTATCAGTTGTTACCAGGTATGGTACTCTACACTATCAGTTGTTACCAGGTATGGTACTCTACACTATAAGTTCTTAAGTACCTGGTATGGTACCCTACACTATCAGTTGTTAAGTACCGGGTATGGTACTCTATACTATCAGTTGTTACCAGGTATGGTACTCTACACTATTAGTTGTTAAGTACCAGGTTTGGTACTCTACACTATCAGTTGTTACCAGGTATGGTACTCTACACTATCAGTTGTTACCAGGTATTGTACTCTACACTATCAGTTGTTACCAGGTATGGTACTCTACACTATCAGTTGTTACCAGGTATGGTACTCTACACTATAAGTTCTTAAGTACCTGGTATGGTACCCTACACTATCAGTTGTTAAGTACCGGGTATTGTACTCTATACTATCAGTTGTTACCAGGTATGGTACTCTACACTATCAGTTGTTAAGTACCAGGTATGGTACTCTACACTATCAGTTGTTAAGTACCGGGTATGGTACTCTACACTATAAGTTGTTACCAGGTATGGTACTCTACACTATCAGTTGTTACCAGGTATGGTACTCTACACTATCAGTTGTTACCAAGTATGGTACTCTACAATATAAGTTGTCAAGTACCGGGTATGGTACTCTACACTATCAGTTGTTAAGTACCAGGTATGGTACTCTACACTATAAGTTGTTAAGTACCGGGTATGGTACTCTATACTATCAGTTGTTACCAGGTATGGTACTCTACACTATCAGTTGTTAAGTACCAGGTATGGTACTCTACACTATCAGTTGTTAAGTACCAGGTATGGTACTCTACACTATAAGTTGTTACCAGGTATGGTACTCTACACTATCAGTTGTTATCAGGTATGGTACTCTACACTATAAGTTGTTACCAGGTATGGTACTCTACATTATCAGTTGTTAAGTACCAGGTATGGTACTCTACACTATCAGTTGTTTCCAGGTATGGCACTCTACACTATCAGTTGTTACCAGGTATGGTACTCTACACTATCAGTTGTTACAAGGTATGGTACTCTACACTATCAGTTGTTAAGTACCGAGTATGGTACTCTACACTATCATTTGTTACCAGGTATGGTACTTTACACTATCAGTTGTTACCAGGTATGGTACTCTACACTATCAGTTGTTACCGGGTATGGTACTCTACACTATCAGTTGTTAAGTACCAGGTATGGTACTCTACACTATCAGTTGTTACCAGGTATTGTACTCTACACTATCAGTTGTTACCAGGTATGGTACTCTACACTATCAGTTGTTACCAGGTATGGTACTCTACACTATCAGTTGATAAGTACCAGATATGGTACTCTACACTATAAGTTGTTAAGTACCAGGTATGGTACTCTACACTATCAGTTGTTACCAGGTATGGTACTCTACACTTTAAGTTGTTACCAGGTATAGTACTCTATACTATAAGTTGTTACCAGGTATGGTACTCTACACTATAAGTTGTTACCAGGTATGGTACTCTACACTATAAGTTGTTACCAGGTATGGTACTCTATACTATAAGGTGTTTAGTACCAGGTATGGTACTCTATACTATCAGTTGTTACCAGGTATGGTACTCTACACTATCAGTTGTTACCAGGTATGGTACTCTACACTATCAGTTGTTACCGGGTATGGCACTCTACACTATCAGTTGTTAAGTACCAGGTATGGTACTCTACACTATCATTTGTTACCAGATATGGTACTCTACACTATCAGTTGTTACCAGGTATGGTACTCTACACTATCAGTTGTTACCGGGTATGGTACTCTACACTATCAGTTGTTAAGTACCAGGTATGGTACTCTACACTATCAGTTGTTACCAGGTATTGTACTCTACACTATCAGTTGTTACCAGGTACGGTACTCTACACTATCAGTTGTTACCAGGTATGGTACTCTACACTATCAGTTGTTAAGTACCAGGTATGGTACTCTACACTATCAGTTGTTAAGTACCGGGTATGGTACTCTACACTATCAGTTGTTAAGTACCGGGTATGGTACTCTACACTATCAGTTGTTACCAGGTATGGTACTCTACACTATAAGTTGTTACCAGGTATGGTACTCTACACTATAAGTTGTTACCAGGTATGGTACTCTACACTATCAGTTGTTACCAGGTATGGTACTCTACACTATAAGTTGTTACCAGGTATGGTACTCTACACTATCAGTTGATACCAGGTATGGTACTCTACACTATAAGTTGTTACCAGGTATGGTACTCTACACTATAAGTTGTTACCAGGTATGGTACTCTACACTATCAGTTGTTAAGTACCAGGTATGGTACTCTACACTATCAGTTGTTAAGTACCGGGTAGGGTACTCTACACTATCAGTTGTTACCAGGTATGGTACTCTACACTATCAGTTGTTACCAGGTATGGTACTCTACACTATAAGTTGTTACCAGGTATGGTACTCTACACTATCAGTTGTTACCAGGTATGGTACTCTACACTATAAGTTGTCAAGTACCGGGTATGGTACTCTACACTATCAGTTGTTAAGTACCAGGTATGGTACTCTACACTATAAGTTGTTAAGTACCGGGTATGGTACTCTATACTATCAGTTGTTACCAGGTATGGTACTCTACACTATCAGTTGTTAAGTACCAGGTATGGTACTCTACACTATCAGTTGTTAAGTACCAGGTATGGTACTCTACACTATAAGTTGTTAATAGGTATGGTACTCTACACTATCAGTTGTTATCAGGTATGGTACTCTACACTATAAGTTGTTACCAGGTATGGTACTCTACACTATCAGTTGTTAAGTACCAGGTATGGTACTCTACACTATCAGTTGTTACCAGGTATGGCACTCTACACTATCAGTTGTTACCAGGTATAATACTCTACACTATCAGTTGTTACCAGGTATGGTACTCTACACTATCAGTTGTTAAGTACCGAGTATGGTACTCTACACTATCAGTTGTTAAGTACCGAGTATGGTACTCTACACTATCAGTTGTTACCAGGTATGGTACTCTACACTATCAGTTGTTACCAGGTATGGTACTCTACACTATCAGTTGTTACCAGGTATGGTACTCTACACTATCAGTTGATAAGTACCAGATATGGTACTCTACACTATAAGTTGTTAAGTACCAGGTATGGTACTCTACACTATCAGTTGTTACCAGGTATGGTACTCTACACTATAAGTTGTTACCAGGTATGGTACTCTACACTATCAGTTGTTAAGTACCAGGTATGGTACTCTACACTATCAGTTGTTACCAGGTATGGTACTCTACACTATCAGTTGTTACCAGGTATGGTACTCTACACTATCAGTTGTTAAGTACCGGGTATGGTACTCTACACTATCAGTTGTTACCAGGTATGGTACTCTACACTATCAGTTGTTACCAGGTATGGTACTCTACACTATAAGTTGTTACCAGGTATGGTACTCTACACTATCAGTTGTTACCAGGTATGGTACTCTACACTATCAGTTGTTACCAGGTATGGTACTCTACACTATAAGTTGTTACCAGGTATGGTACTTTACACTATCAGTTGTTACCAGGTATGGTACTCTACACTATCAGTTGTTACCAGGTATGGTACTCTACACTATCAGTTGTTACCAGGTATGGTACTCTACACTATCAGTTGTTAAGTTGTTACCAGGTATGGTACTCTACACTATCAGTTGTTAAGTACCGGGTATGGTACTCTACACTATCAGTTGTTAAGTACCAGGTATGGTACTCTACACTATAAGTTGTTACCAGGTATGGTACTCTACACTATCAGTTGTTACCAGGTATGGTACTCTACACTATCAGTTGTTACCAGGTATGGTACTCTACACTATCAGTTGTTAAGTACCGGGTATGGTACTCTACACTATCAGTTGTTACCAGGTATGGTACTATATACTATAAGTTGTTACCAGGTATGGTACTCTACACTATAAGTTGTTAAGTTCCAGGTATGGTACTCTACACTATCAGTTGTTAAGTACCGGGTATGGTACTCTACACTATAAGTTGTTACCAGGTATGGTACTCTACACTATCAGTTGTTACCAGGTATGGTACTCTACACTATAAGTTGTTAAGTACCGGGTAGGGTACTCTACACTATCAGTTGTTAAGTACCGGGTATGGTACTCTACACTATCAGTTGTTACCAGGTATGGTACTCTATACTATAAGTTGTTACCAGGTATGGTACTCTACACTATAAGTTGTTACCAGGTATGGTACTCTACACTATCAGTTGTTACCAGGTATGGTACTCTACACTATCAGTTGTTAAGTACCAGGTATGGTACTCTACACTATCAGTTGTTAAGTACCGGGTATGGTACTCTACACTATCAGTTGTTACCAGGTATGGTACTCTACACTATAAGTTGTTACCAGGTATGGTACTCTACACTATCAGTTGTTACCAGGTATGGTACTCTACACTATCAGTTGTTAAGTACCAGGTATGGTACTCTACACTATCAGTTGTTAAGTACCAGGTATGGTACTCTACACTATCAGTTGTTACCAGGTATGGTACTTTACACTATCAGTTGTTACCAGGTACGGTACTCTACACTATAAGTTGTTACCAGGTATGGTACTCTACACTATCAGTTGTTACCAGGTATGGTACTCTACACTATCAGTTGTTACCAGGTATGGTACTCTACACTATCAGTTGTTAAGTACCAGGTATGGTACTCTACACTATCAGTTGTTACCAGGTACGGTACTCTACACTATAAGTTGTTACCCGGTATGGTACTCTACACTATCAGTTGTTACCAGGTATGGTACTCTACACTATAAGTTGTTACCAGGTATGGTACTCTAGACTATCAGTTGTTACCAGGTATGGTACTTTACACTATCAGTTGTTACCAGGTACGGCACTCTACACTATAAGTTGTTACCAGGTATGGTACTCTACACTATCAGTTGTTACCAGGTATGGTACTCTACACTATCAGTTGTTACCAGGTATGGTACTCTACACTATCAGTTGTTAAGTATCAGGTATGGTACTCTACACTATCAGTTGTTACCAGGAACGGTACTCTACACTATAAGTTGTTACCCGGTATGGTACTCTACACTATCAGTTGTTACCAGGTATGGTACTCTACACTATAAGTTGTTACCAGGTATGGTACTCTACATTATCAGTTGTTACCAGGTATGGTACTCTACACTATCAGTTGTTACCAGGTATGGTACTCTACACTATAAGTTGTTACCAGGTATGGTACTCTACACTATCAGTTGTTACCAGGTACGGTACTCTACACTATAAGTTGTTACCAGGTATGGTACTCTACACTATAAGTTGTTACTAGGTATGGTACTCTACACTATAAGTTGTTACCAGGTATGGTACTCTACACTATCAGTTGTTACCAGGTATGGTACTCTACACTATAAGTTGTTACCAGGTACGGTACTCTACACTATCAGTTGTTACCAAGTATGGTACTCTACACTATAAGTTGTTACCAGGTATGGTACTCTACACTATCAGTTGTTACCAGGTATGGTACTCTACACTATCAGTTGTTACCAGGTACGGTACTCTACACTATAAGTTGTTACCAGGTATGGTACTCTACACTATCAGTTGTTACCAGGTATGGTACTCTACACTATAAATTGTTACCAGGTATGGTACTCTACACTATCAGTTGTTAAGTACCGGGTAAGGTACTCTACACTATCAGTTGTTACCAGGTATGGTACTCTACACTATAAGTTGTTACCAGGTATGGTACTCTACACTATAAGTTGTTACCAGGTATGGTACTCTACACTATCAGTTGTTAAGTACCGGGTAGGGTACTCTACACTATCAGTTGTTACCAGGTAGGGTACTCTACACTATCAGTTGTTACCAGGTATGGTACTCTACACTCTCAATTGTTACCAGGTATGGTACTCTACACTATCAGTTGTTACCAGGTATGGTACTCTACACTATCAGTTGTTACCAGGTATGGTACTCTACACTATCAGTTGTTACCAGGTATTGTACTCTACACTATCAGTTGTTACCAGGTATGGTACTCTACACTATCAGTTGTTACCAGGTATGGTACTCTACACTATAAGTTCTTAAGTACCTGGTATGGTACCCTACACTATCAGTTGTTAAGTACCGGGTATGGTACTCTATACTATCAGTTGTTACCAGGTATGGTACTCTACACTATTAGTTGTTAAGTACCAGGTTTGGTACTCTACACTATAAGTTGTTACCAGGTATGGTACTCTACACTATCAGTTGTTAAGTACCGGGTAGGGTACTCTACACTATCAGTTGTTAAGTACCAGGTATTGTACTCTACACTATCAGTTGTTACCAGGTATGGTACTTTACACTATCAGTTGTTACCAGGTACGGTACTCTACACTATAAGTTGTTACCAGGTATGGTACTCTACACTATCAGTTGTTACCAGGTATGGTACTCTACACTATCAGTTGTTACCAGGTATGGTACTCTACACTATCATTTGTTACCAGGTAGGGTACTCTACACTATAAGTTGTCAAGTACCGGGTATGGTACTCTACACTATCAGTTGTTAAGTACCAGGTATGGTACTCTACACTATAAGTTGTTAAGTACCGGGTATTGTACTCTATACTATCAGTTGTTACCAGGTATGGTACTCTACACTATCAGTTGTTAAATACCAGGTATGGTACTCTACACTATAAGTTGTTAAGTACCAGGTATGGTACTCTACACTATCAGTTGTTACCAGGTATTGTACTCTACACTATCAGTTGTTACCAGGTATGGTACTCTACACTATAAGTTGTTACCAGGTATGGTACTCTACACTATCAGTTGTTAAGTACCAGGTATGGTACTCTACACTATCAGTTGTTAAGTACCGGGTATGGTACTCTACACTATAAGTTGTTACCAGGTATGGTACTCTACACTATCAGTTGTTACCAGGTATGGTACTCTACACTATCAGTTGTTACCAAGTATGGTACTCTACAATATAAGTTGTCAAGTACCGGGTATGGTACTCTACACTATCAGTTGTTACCAGGTATGGTACTCTACACTATAAGTTGTTACCAGGTATGGTACTCTACACTATAAGTTGTTACCAGGTATGGTACTCTACACTATCAGTTGTTAAGTACCGGGTAGGGTACTCTACACTATCAGTTGTTACCAGGTAGGGTACTCTACACTATCAGTTGTTACCAGGTATGGTACTCTACACTATCAGTTGTTACCAGGTATTGTACTCTACACTATCAGTTGTTAAGTACCAGGTATGGTACTCTACACTATAAGTTGTTAAGTACCGGGTATTGTACTCTATACTATCAGTTGTTACCAGGTATGGTACTCTACACTATCAGTTGTTAAGTACCAGGTTTGGTACTCTACACTATAAGTTGTTACCAGGTATGGTACTCTACACTATCAGTTGTTAAGTACCGGGTAGGGTACTCTACACTATCAGTTGTTAAGTACCAGGTATTGTACTCTACACTATCAGTTGTTACCAGGTATGGTACTTTACACTATCAGTTGTTACCAGGTACGGTACTCTACACTATAAGTTGTTACCAGGTATGGTACTCAACACTATCAGTTGTTACCAGGTATGGTACTCTACACTATCAGTTGTTACCAGGTATGGTACTCTACACTATAAGTTGTTACCAGGTATGGTACTCTACATTATCAGTTGTTACCAGGTACGGTACTCTACACTATAAGTTGTTACAAGGTATGGTACTCTACACTATCAGTTGTTACCAGGTATGGTACTCTACACTATAAGTTGTTACCAGGTATGGTACTCTACACTATCAGTTGTTACCAGGTACGGTACTCTACACTATAAGTTGTTACCAGGTATGGTACTCTACACTATAAGTTGTTACCAGGTATGGTACTCTACACTATCAGTTGTTACCAGGTATGGTACTCTACACTATAAGTTGTTACCAGGTATGGTACTCTACACTATCAGTTGTTACCAGGTATGGTACTCTACACTATCAGTTGTTAAGTACCGGGTAGGGTACTCTACACTATCAGTTGTTAAGTACCAGGTATGGTACTCTACACTTTCAGTTCTTAAGTACCGGGTATGGTACTCTACACTATCAGTTGTTATCAGGTATGGTACTCTACACTATAAGTTGTTACCAGGTAGGGTACTCTACACTATAAGTTGTCAAGTACCGGGTATGGTACTCTACACTATCAGTTGTTAAGTACCAGGTATGGTACTCTACACTATAAGTTGTTAAGTACCGGGTATTGTACTCTATACTATCAGTTGTTACCAGGTATGGTACTCTACACTATCAGTTGTTAAGTACCAGGTATGGTACTCTACACTATCAGTTGTTAAATACCAGGTATGGTACTCTACACTATAAGTTGTTAAGTACCAGGTATGGTACTCTACACTATCAGTTGTTACCAGGTATTGTACTCTACACTATCAGTTGTTACCAGGTATGGTACTCTACACTATAAGTTGTTACCAGGTATGGTACTCTACACTATCAGTTGTTAAGTACCAGGTATGGTACTCTACACTATCAGTTGTTAAGTACCGGGTATGGTACTCTACACTATAAGTTGTTACCAGGTATGGTACTCTACACTATCAGTTGTTACCAGGTATGGTACTCTACACTATCAGTTGTTACCAAGTATGGTACTCTACAATATAAGTTGTCAAGTACCGGGTATGGTACTCTACACTATCAGTTGTTAAGTACCAGGTATGGTACTCTACACTATAAGTTGTTAAGTACCGGGTATGGTACTCTATACTATCAGTTGTTACCAGGTATGGTACTCTACACTATCAGTTGTTAAGTACCAGGTATGGTACTCTACACTATCAGTTGTTAAGTACCAGGTATGGTACTCTACACTATAAGTTGTTACCAGGTATGGTACTCTACACTATCAGTTGTTATCAGGTATGGTACTCTACACTATAAGTTGTTACCAGGTATGGTACTCTACATTATCAGTTGTTAAGTACCAGGTATGGTACTCTACACTATCAGTTGTTTCCAGGTATGGCACTCTACACTATCAGTTGTTACCAGGTATGGTACTCTACACTATCAGTTGTTACAAGGTATGGTACTCTACACTATCAGTTGTTAAGTACCGAGTATGGTACTCTACACTATCATTTGTTACCAGGTATGGTACTTTACACTATCAGTTGTTACCAGGTATGGTACTCTACACTATCAGTTGTTACCGGGTATGGTACTCTACACTATCAGTTGTTAAGTACCAGGTATGGTACTCTACACTATCAGTTGTTACCAGGTATTGTACTCTACACTATCAGTTGTTACCAGGTATGGTACTCTACACTATCAGTTGTTACCAGGTATGGTACTCTACACTATCAGTTGATAAGTACCAGATATGGTACTCTACACTATAAGTTGTTAAGTACCAGGTATGGTACTCTACACTATCAGTTGTTACCAGGTATGGTACTCTACACTTTAAGTTGTTACCAGGTATAGTACTCTATACTATAAGTTGTTACCAGGTATGGTACTCTACACTATAAGTTGTTACCAGGTATGGTACTCTACACTATAAGTTGTTACCAGGTATGGTACTCTATACTATAAGGTGTTTAGTACCAGGTATGGTACTCTATACTATCAGTTGTTACCAGGTATGGTACTCTACACTATCAGTTGTTACCAGGTATGGTACTCTACACTATCAGTTGTTACCGGGTATGGCACTCTACACTATCAGTTGTTAAGTACCAGGTATGGTACTCTACACTATCATTTGTTACCAGATATGGTACTCTACACTATCAGTTGTTACCAGGTATGGTACTCTACACTATCAGTTGTTACCGGGTATGGTACTCTACACTATCAGTTGTTAAGTACCAGGTATGGTACTCTACACTATCAGTTGTTACCAGGTATTGTACTCTACACTATCAGTTGTTACCAGGTACGGTACTCTACACTATCAGTTGTTACCAGGTATGGTACTCTACACTATCAGTTGTTAAGTACCAGGTATGGTACTCTACACTATCAGTTGTTAAGTACCGGGTATGGTACTCTACACTATCAGTTGTTAAGTACCGGGTATGGTACTCTACACTATCAGTTGTTACCAGGTATGGTACTCTACACTATAAGTTGTTACCAGGTATGGTACTCTACACTATAAGTTGTTACCAGGTATGGTACTCTACACTATCAGTTGTTACCAGGTATGGTACTCTACACTATAAGTTGTTACCAGGTATGGTACTCTACACTATCAGTTGATACCAGGTATGGTACTCTACACTATAAGTTGTTACCAGGTATGGTACTCTACACTATAAGTTGTTACCAGGTATGGTACTCTACACTATCAGTTGTTAAGTACCAGGTATGGTACTCTACACTATCAGTTGTTAAGTACCGGGTAGGGTACTCTACACTATCAGTTGTTACCAGGTATGGTACTCTACACTATCAGTTGTTACCAGGTATGGTACTCTACACTATAAGTTGTTACCAGGTATGGTACTCTACACTATCAGTTGTTACCAGGTATGGTACTCTACACTATAAGTTGTCAAGTACCGGGTATGGTACTCTACACTATCAGTTGTTAAGTACCAGGTATGGTACTCTACACTATAAGTTGTTAAGTACCGGGTATGGTACTCTATACTATCAGTTGTTACCAGGTATGGTACTCTACACTATCAGTTGTTAAGTACCAGGTATGGTACTCTACACTATCAGTTGTTAAGTACCAGGTATGGTACTCTACACTATAAGTTGTTAATAGGTATGGTACTCTACACTATCAGTTGTTATCAGGTATGGTACTCTACACTATAAGTTGTTACCAGGTATGGTACTCTACACTATCAGTTGTTAAGTACCAGGTATGGTACTCTACACTATCAGTTGTTACCAGGTATGGCACTCTACACTATCAGTTGTTACCAGGTATAATACTCTACACTATCAGTTGTTACCAGGTATGGTACTCTACACTATCAGTTGTTAAGTACCGAGTATGGTACTCTACACTATCAGTTGTTAAGTACCGAGTATGGTACTCTACACTATCAGTTGTTACCAGGTATGGTACTCTACACTATCAGTTGTTACCAGGTATGGTACTCTACACTATCAGTTGTTACCAGGTATGGTACTCTACACTATCAGTTGATAAGTACCAGATATGGTACTCTACACTATAAGTTGTTAAGTACCAGGTATGGTACTCTACACTATCAGTTGTTACCAGGTATGGTACTCTACACTATAAGTTGTTACCAGGTATGGTACTCTACACTATCAGTTGTTAAGTACCAGGTATGGTACTCTACACTATCAGTTGTTACCAGGTATGGTACTCTACACTATCAGTTGTTACCAGGTATGGTACTCTACACTATCAGTTGTTAAGTACCGGGTATGGTACTCTACACTATCAGTTGTTACCAGGTATGGTACTCTACACTATCAGTTGTTACCAGGTATGGTACTCTACACTATAAGTTGTTACCAGGTATGGTACTCTACACTATCAGTTGTTACCAGGTATGGTACTCTACACTATCAGTTGTTACCAGGTATGGTACTCTACACTATAAGTTGTTACCAGGTATGGTACTTTACACTATCAGTTGTTACCAGGTATGGTACTCTACACTATCAGTTGTTACCAGGTATGGTACTCTACACTATCAGTTGTTACCAGGTATGGTACTCTACACTATCAGTTGTTAAGTTGTTACCAGGTATGGTACTCTACACTATCAGTTGTTAAGTACCGGGTATGGTACTCTACACTATCAGTTGTTAAGTACCAGGTATGGTACTCTACACTATAAGTTGTTACCAGGTATGGTACTCTACACTATCAGTTGTTACCAGGTATGGTACTCTACACTATCAGTTGTTACCAGGTATGGTACTCTACACTATCAGTTGTTAAGTACCGGGTATGGTACTCTACACTATCAGTTGTTACCAGGTATGGTACTATATACTATAAGTTGTTACCAGGTATGGTACTCTACACTATAAGTTGTTAAGTTCCAGGTATGGTACTCTACACTATCAGTTGTTAAGTACCGGGTATGGTACTCTACACTATAAGTTGTTACCAGGTATGGTACTCTACACTATCAGTTGTTACCAGGTATGGTACTCTACACTATAAGTTGTTAAGTACCGGGTAGGGTACTCTACACTATCAGTTGTTAAGTACCGGGTATGGTACTCTACACTATCAGTTGTTACCAGGTATGGTACTCTATACTATAAGTTGTTACCAGGTATGGTACTCTACACTATAAGTTGTTACCAGGTATGGAACTCTATACTATAAGTTGTTACCAGGTATGGTACTCTACACTATCAGTTGTTAAGTACCAGGTATGGTACTCTACACTATCAGTTGTTAAGTACCGGGTATGGTACTCTACACTATCAGTTGTTACCAGGTATGGTACTCTACACTATATGTTGTTACCAGGTATGGTACTCTACACTATAAGTTGTTACCAGGTATGGTACTCTACACTATCAGTTGTTACCAGGTATGGTACTCTACACTATCAGTTGTTAAGTACCAGGTATGGTACTCTACACTATCAGTTGTTAAGTACCGGGTATGGTACTCTACACTATCAGTTGTTACCAGGTATGGTACTCTACACTATAAGTTGTTACCAGGTATGGTACTCTACACTATCAGTTGTTACCAGGTATGGTACTCTACACTATCAGTTGTTAAGTACCAGGTATGGTACTCTACACTATCAGTTGTTAAGTACCAGGTATGGTACTCTACACTATCAGTTGTTACCAGGTATGGTACTTTACACTATCAGTTGTTACCAGGTACGGTACTCTACACTATAAGTTGTTACCAGGTATGGTACTCTACACTATCAGTTGTTACCAGGTATGGTACTCTACACTATCAGTTGTTACCAGGTATGGTACTCTACACTATCAGTTGTTAAGTACCAGGTATGGTACTCTACACTATCAGTTGTTACCAGGTACGGTACTCTACACTATAAGTTGTTACCCGGTATGGTACTCTACACTATCAGTTGTTACCAGGTATGGTACTCTACACTATAAGTTGTTACCAGGTATGGTACTCTAGACTATCAGTTGTTACCAGGTATGGTACTTTACACTATCAGTTGTTACCAGGTACGGCACTCTACACTATAAGTTGTTACCAGGTATGGTACTCTACACTATCAGTTGTTACCAGGTATGGTACTCTACACTATCAGTTGTTACCAGGTATGGTACTCTACACTATCAGTTGTTAAGTATCAGGTATGGTACTCTACACTATCAGTTGTTACCAGGAACGGTACTCTACACTATAAGTTGTTACCCGGTATGGTACTCTACACTATCAGTTGTTACCAGGTATGGTACTCTACACTATAAGTTGTTACCAGGTATGGTACTCTACATTATCAGTTGTTACCAGGTATGGTACTCTACACTATCAGTTGTTACCAGGTATGGTACTCTACACTATAAGTTGTTACCAGGTATGGTACTCTACACTATCAGTTGTTACCAGGTACGGTACTCTACACTATAAGTTGTTACCAGGTATGGTACTCTACACTATAAGTTGTTACTAGGTATGGTACTCTACACTATAAGTTGTTACCAGGTATGGTACTCTACACTATCAGTTGTTACCAGGTATGGTACTCTACACTATAAGTTGTTACCAGGTACGGTACTCTACACTATCAGTTGTTACCAAGTATGGTACTCTACACTATAAGTTGTTACCAGGTATGGTACTCTACACTATCAGTTGTTACCAGGTATGGTACTCTACACTATCAGTTGTTACCAGGTACGGTACTCTACACTATAAGTTGTTACCAGGTATGGTACTCTACACTATCAGTTGTTACCAGGTATGGTACTCTACACTATAAATTGTTACCAGGTATGGTACTCTACACTATCAGTTGTTAAGTACCGGGTAAGGTACTCTACACTATCAGTTGTTACCAGGTATGGTACTCTACACTATAAGTTGTTACCAGGTATGGTACTCTACACTATAAGTTGTTACCAGGTATGGTACTCTACACTATCAGTTGTTAAGTACCGGGTAGGGTACTCTACACTATCAGTTGTTACCAGGTAGGGTACTCTACACTATCAGTTGTTACCAGGTATGGTACTCTACACTCTCAATTGTTACCAGGTATGGTACTCTACACTATCAGTTGTTACCAGGTATGGTACTCTACACTATCAGTTGTTACCAGGTATGGTACTCTACACTATCAGTTGTTACCAGGTATTGTACTCTACACTATCAGTTGTTACCAGGTATGGTACTCTACACTATCAGTTGTTACCAGGTATGGTACTCTACACTATAAGTTCTTAAGTACCTGGTATGGTACCCTACACTATCAGTTGTTAAGTACCGGGTATGGTACTCTATACTATCAGTTGTTACCAGGTATGGTACTCTACACTATTAGTTGTTAAGTACCAGGTTTGGTACTCTACACTATAAGTTGTTACCAGGTATGGTACTCTACACTATCAGTTGTTAAGTACCGGGTAGGGTACTCTACACTATCAGTTGTTAAGTACCAGGTATTGTACTCTACACTATCAGTTGTTACCAGGTATGGTACTTTACACTATCAGTTGTTACCAGGTACGGTACTCTACACTATAAGTTGTTACCAGGTATGGTACTCTACACTATCAGTTGTTACCAGGTATGGTACTCTACACTATCAGTTGTTACCAGGTATGGTACTCTACACTATCATTTGTTACCAGGTAGGGTACTCTACACTATAAGTTGTCAAGTACCGGGTATGGTACTCTACACTATCAGTTGTTAAGTACCAGGTATGGTACTCTACACTATAAGTTGTTAAGTACCGGGTATTGTACTCTATACTATCAGTTGTTACCAGGTATGGTACTCTACACTATCAGTTGTTAAATACCAGGTATGGTACTCTACACTATAAGTTGTTAAGTACCAGGTATGGTACTCTACACTATCAGTTGTTACCAGGTATGGTACTCTACACTATCAGTTGTTAAGTACCAGGTATGGTACTCTACACTATCAGTTGTTACCAGGTATGGTACTCTACACTATAAGTTGTTACCAGGTATGGTACTCTACACTATCAGTTGTTACCAGGTATTGTACTCTACACTATCAGTTGTTACCAGGTATGGTACTCTACACTATAAGTTGTTACCAGGTATGGTACTCTACACTATCAGTTGTTAAGTACCAGGTATGGTACTCTACACTATCAGTTGTTAAGTACCGGGTATGGTACTCTACACTATAAGTTGTTACCAGGTATGGTACTCTACACTATCAGTTGTTACCAGGTATGGTACTCTACACTATCAGTTGTTACCAAGTATGGTACTCTACAATATAAGTTGTCAAGTACCGGGTATGGTACTCTACACTATCAGTTGTTACCAGGTATGGTACTCTACACTATAAGTTGTTACCAGGTATGGTACTCTACACTATAAGTTGTTACCAGGTATGGTACTCTACACTATCAGTTGTTAAGTACCGGGTAGGGTACTCTACACTATCAGTTGTTACCAGGTAGGGTACTCTACACTATCAGTTGTTACCAGGTATGGTACTCTACACTATCAGTTGTTACCAGGTATTGTACTCTACACTATCAGTTGTTAAGTACCAGGTATGGTACTCTACACTATAAGTTGTTAAGTACCGGGTATTGTACTCTATACTATCAGTTGTTACCAGGTATGGTACTCTACACTATCAGTTGTTAAGTACCAGGTTTGGTACTCTACACTATAAGTTGTTACCAGGTATGGTACTCTACACTATCAGTTGTTAAGTACCGGGTAGGGTACTCTACACTATCAGTTGTTAAGTACCAGGTATTGTACTCTACACTATCAGTTGTTACCAGGTATGGTACTTTACACTATCAGTTGTTACCAGGTACGGTACTCTACACTATAAGTTGTTACCAGGTATGGTACTCAACACTATCAGTTGTTACCAGGTATGGTACTCTACACTATCAGTTGTTACCAGGTATGGTACTCTACACTATAAGTTGTTACCAGGTATGGTACTCTACATTATCAGTTGTTACCAGGTACGGTACTCTACACTATAAGTTGTTACAAGGTATGGTACTCTACACTATCAGTTGTTACCAGGTATGGTACTCTACACTATAAGTTGTTACCAGGTATGGTACTCTACACTATCAGTTGTTACCAGGTACGGTACTCTACACTATAAGTTGTTACCAGGTATGGTACTCTACACTATAAGTTGTTACCAGGTATGGTACTCTACACTATCAGTTGTTACCAGGTATGGTACTCTACACTATAAGTTGTTACCAGGTATGGTACTCTACACTATCAGTTGTTACCAGGTATGGTACTCTACACTATCAGTTGTTAAGTACCGGGTAGGGTACTCTACACTATCAGTTGTTAAGTACCAGGTATGGTACTCTACACTTTCAGTTCTTAAGTACCGGGTATGGTACTCTACACTATCAGTTGTTATCAGGTATGGTACTCTACACTATAAGTTGTTACCAGGTAGGGTACTCTACACTATAAGTTGTCAAGTACCGGGTATGGTACTCTACACTTCAGTTGTTAAGTACCAGGTATGGTACTCTACACTATAAGTTGTTAAGTACCGGGTATTGTACTCTATACTATCAGTTGTTACCAGGTATGGTACTCTACACTATCAGTTGTTAAGTACCAGGTATGGTACTCTACACTATCAGTTGTTAAATACCAGGTATGGTACTCTACACTATAAGTTGTTAAGTACCAGGTATGGTACTCTACACTATCAGTTGTTACCAGGTATTGTACTCTACACTATCAGTTGTTACCAGGTATGGTACTCTACACTATAAGTTGTTACCAGGTATGGTACTCTACACTATCAGTTGTTAAGTACCAGGTATGGTACTCTACACTATCAGTTGTTAAGTACCGGGTATGGTACTCTACACTATAAGTTGTTACCAGGTATGGTACTCTACACTATCAGTTGTTACCAGGTATGGTACTCTACACTATCAGTTGTTACCAAGTATGGTACTCTACAATATAAGTTGTCAAGTACCGGGTATGGTACTCTACACTATCAGTTGTTAAGTACCAGGTATGGTACTCTACACTATAAGTTGTTAAGTACCGGGTATGGTACTCTATACTATCAGTTGTTACCAGGTATGGTACTCTACACTATCAGTTGTTAAGTACCAGGTATGGTACTCTACACTATCAGTTGTTAAGTACCAGGTATGGTACTCTACACTATAAGTTGTTACCAGGTATGGTACTCTACACTATCAGTTGTTATCAGGTATGGTACTCTACACTATAAGTTGTTACCAGGTATGGTACTCTACACTATCAGTTGTTAAGTACAAGGTATGGTACTCTACACTATCAGTTGTTACCAGGTATGGCACTCTACACTATCAGTTGTTACCAGGTATGGTACTCTACACTATCAGTTGTTACAAGGTATGGTACTCTACACTATCAGTTGTTAAGTACCGAGTATGGTACTCTACACTATCATTTGTTACCAGGTATGGTACTCTACACTATCAGTTGTTACCAGGTATGGTACTCTACACTATCAGTTGTTACCGGGTATGGTACTCTACACTATCAGTTGTTAAGTACCAGGTATGGTACTCTACAATATCAGTTGTTACCAAGTATTGTACTCTACACTATCAGTTGTTACCAGGTATGGTACTCTACACTATCAGTTGTTACCAGGTATGGTACTCTACACTATCAGTTGATAAGTACCAGATATGGTACTCTACACTATAAGTTGTTAAGTACCAGGTATGGTACTCTACACTATCAGTTGTTACCAGGTATGGTACTAAACACTTTAAGTTGTTACCAGGTATAGTACTCTATACTATAAGTTGTTACCAGGTATGGTACTCTACACTATAAGTTGTTACCAGGTATGGTACTCTACACTATAAGTTGTTACTAGGTATGGTACTCTATACTATAAGGTGTTTAGTACCAGGTATGGTACTCTATACTATCAGTTGTTACCAGGTATGGTACTCTACACTATCAGTTGTTACCAGGTATGGTACTCTACACTATCAGTTGTTACCGGGTATGGCACTCTACACTATCAGTTGTTAAGTACCAGGTATGGTACTCTACACTATCATTTGTTACCAGGTATTGTACTCTACACTATCAGTTGTTACCAGGTATGGTACTCTACACTATCAGTTGTTACCGGGTATGGTACTCTACACTATCAGTTGTTAAGTACCAGGTATGGTACTCTACACTATCAGTTGTTACCAGGTATTGTACTCTACACTATCAGTTGTTACCAGGTATGGTACTCTACACTATCAGTTGTTACCAGGTATGGTACTCTACACTATCAGTTGTTAAGTACCAGGTATGGTACTCTACACTATCAGTTGTTAAGTACCGGGTATGGTACTCTACACTATCAGTTGTTAAGTACCGGGTATGGTACTCTACACTATCAGTTGTTACAAGGTATGGTACTCTACACTATAAGTTGTTACCAGGTATGGTACTCTACACTATCAGTTGTTACCAGGTATGGTACTCTACACTATAAGTTGTTACCAGGTATGGTACTCTACACTATAAGTTGTTACCAGGTATGGTACTCTACACTATAAGTTGTTACCAGGTATGGTACTCTACACTATAAGTTGTTACCAGGTATGGTACTCTACACTATCAGTTGTTAAGTACCAGGTATGGTACTCTACACTATCAGTTGTTAAGTACCAGGTATGGTACTCTACACTATCAGTTGTTAAGTACCGGGTAGGGTACTCTACACTATCAGTTGTTACCAGGTATGGTACTCTACACTATCAGTTGTTACCAGGTATGGTACTCTACACTATAAGTTGTTACCAGGTATGGTACTCTACACTATCAGTTGTTACCAGGTATGGTACTCTACACTATCAGTTGTTAAGTATCAGGTATGGTACTATACACTATCAGTTGTTACCAGGTACGGTACTCTACACTATAAGTTGTTACCCGGTATGGTACTCTACACTATCAGTTGTTACCAGGTATGGTACTCTACACTATCAGTTGTTACCAGGTACGGTACTCTACACTATAAGTTGTTACCCGGTATGGTACTCTACACTATCAGTTGTTACCAGGTATGGTACTCTGCACTATAAGTTGTTACCAGGTATGGTACTCTACATTATCAGTTGTTACCAGGTACGGTACTCTACACTATAAGTTGTTACCAGGTATGGTACTCTACACTATCAGTTGTTACCAGGTATGGTACTCTACACTATCAGTTGTTACCAGGTATGGTACTCTACACTATCAGTTGTTACCAGGTACGGTACTCTACACTATAAGTTGTTACCAGGTATGGTACTCTACACTATAAGTTGTTACCAGGTAGGGTACTCTACACTATCAGTTGTTACCAGGTAGGGTACTCTACACTATCAGTTGTTACCAGGTATGGTACTCTACACTATCAGTTGTTACCAGGTATGGTACTCTACACTATCAGTTGTTAAGTACCAGGTATGGTACTCTACACTATCAGTTGTTAAGTACCGGGTATTGTACTCTACACTATCAGTTGTTACCAGGTATGGTACTCTACACTATAAGTTGTTACCAGGTATGGTACTCTACACTATAAGTTGTTACCTGGTATGGTACTCTACACTATCAGTTGTTACCAGGTATGGTACTCTACACTATCAGTTGTTAAGTACCAGGTATGGTACTCTACACTATCAGTTGTTAAGTACCGGGTATGGTACTCTATACTATCAGTTGTTACCAGGTATGGTACTCTACACTATCAGTTGTTAAGTACCAGGTATGGTACTCTACACTATCAGTTGTTAAGTACCAGGTATGGTACTCTACACTATAAGTTGTTACCAGGTATGGTACTCTACACTATCAGTTGTTATCAGGTATGGTACTCTACACTATAAGTTGTTACCAGGTATGGTACTCTACACTATCAGTTGTTAAGTACAAGGTATGGTACTCTACACTATCAGTTGTTACCAGGTATGGCACTCTACACTATCAGTTGTTACCAGGTATGGTACTCTACACTATCAGTTGTTACAAGGTATGGTACTCTACACTATCAGTTGTTAAGTACCGAGTATGGTACTCTACACTATCATTTGTTACCAGGTATGGTACTCTACACTATCAGTTGTTACCAGGTATGGTACTCTACACTATCAGTTGTTACCGGGTATGGTACTCTACACTATCAGTTGTTAAGTACCAGGTATGGTACTCTACAATATCAGTTGTTACCAAGTATTGTACTCTACACTATCAGTTGTTACCAGGTATGGTACTCTACACTATCAGTTGTTACCAGGTATGGTACTCTACACTATCAGTTGATAAGTACCAGATATGGTACTCTACACTATAAGTTGTTAAGTACCAGGTATGGTACTCTACACTATCAGTTGTTACCAGGTATGGTACTAAACACTTTAAGTTGTTACCAGGTATAGTACTCTATACTATAAGTTGTTACCAGGTATGGTACTCTACACTATAAGTTGTTACCAGGTATGGTACTCTACACTATAAGTTGTTACTAGGTATGGTACTCTATACTATAAGGTGTTTAGTACCAGGTATGGTACTCTATACTATCAGTTGTTACCAGGTATGGTACTCTACACTATCAGTTGTTACCAGGTATGGTACTCTACACTATCAGTTGTTACCGGGTATGGCACTCTACACTATCAGTTGTTAAGTACCAGGTATGGTACTCTACACTATCATTTGTTACCAGGTATTGTACTCTACACTATCAGTTGTTACCAGGTATGGTACTCTACACTATCAGTTGTTACCGGGTATGGTACTCTACACTATCAGTTGTTAAGTACCAGGTATGGTACTCTACACTATCAGTTGTTACCAGGTATTGTACTCTACACTATCAGTTGTTACCAGGTATGGTACTCTACACTATCAGTTGTTACCAGGTATGGTACTCTACACTATCAGTTGTTAAGTACCAGGTATGGTACTCTACACTATCAGTTGTTAAGTACCGGGTATGGTACTCTACACTATCAGTTGTTAAGTACCGGGTATGGTACTCTACACTATCAGTTGTTACAAGGTATGGTACTCTACACTATAAGTTGTTACCAGGTATGGTACTCTACACTATCAGTTGTTACCAGGTATGGTACTCTACACTATAAGTTGTTACCAGGTATGGTACTCTACACTATAAGTTGTTACCAGGTATGGTACTCTACACTATAAGTTGTTACCAGGTATGGTACTCTACACTATAAGTTGTTACCAGGTATGGTACTCTACACTATCAGTTGTTAAGTACCAGGTATGGTACTCTACACTATCAGTTGTTAAGTACCAGGTATGGTACTCTACACTATCAGTTGTTAAGTACCGGGTAGGGTACTCTACACTATCAGTTGTTACCAGGTATGGTACTCTACACTATCAGTTGTTACCAGGTATGGTACTCTACACTATAAGTTGTTACCAGGTATGGTACTCTACACTATCAGTTGTTACCAGGTATGGTACTCTACACTATCAGTTGTTAAGTATCAGGTATGGTACTATACACTATCAGTTGTTACCAGGTACGGTACTCTACACTATAAGTTGTTACCCGGTATGGTACTCTACACTATCAGTTGTTACCAGGTATGGTACTCTACACTATCAGTTGTTACCAGGTACGGTACTCTACACTATAAGTTGTTACCCGGTATGGTACTCTACACTATCAGTTGTTACCAGGTATGGTACTCTGCACTATAAGTTGTTACCAGGTATGGTACTCTACATTATCAGTTGTTACCAGGTACGGTACTCTACACTATAAGTTGTTACCAGGTATGGTACTCTACACTATCAGTTGTTACCAGGTATGGTACTCTACACTATCAGTTGTTACCAGGTATGGTACTCTACACTATCAGTTGTTACCAGGTACGGTACTCTACACTATAAGTTGTTACCAGGTATGGTACTCTACACTATAAGTTGTTACCAGGTAGGGTACTCTACACTATCAGTTGTTACCAGGTAGGGTACTCTACACTATCAGTTGTTACCAGGTATGGTACTCTACACTATCAGTTGTTACCAGGTATGGTACTCTACACTATCAGTTGTTAAGTACCAGGTATGGTACTCTACACTATCAGTTGTTAAGTACCGGGTATTGTACTCTACACTATCAGTTGTTACCAGGTATGGTACTCTACACTATAAGTTGTTACCAGGTATGGTACTCTACACTATAAGTTGTTACCTGGTATGGTACTCTACACTATCAGTTGTTACCAGGTATGGTACTCTACACTATCAGTTGTTAAGTACCAGGTATGGTACTCTACACTATCAGTTGTTAAGTACCGGGTATGGTACTCTACACTATCAGTTGTTACCAGGTATGGTACTCTACACTATCAGTTGTTACCAGGTACGGTACTCTACACTATAAGTTGTTACCAGGTATGGTACTCTACACTATCAGTTGTTACCAGGTATGGTACTCTACACTATAAATTGTTACCAGGTATGGTACTCTACACTATCAGTTGTTAAGTACCGGGTAAGGTACTCTACACTATCAGTTGTTACCAGGTATGGTACTCTACACTATAAGTTGTTACCAGGTATGGTACTCTACACTATAAGTTGTTACCAGGTATGGTACTCTACACTATCAGTTGTTAAGTACCGGGTAGGGTACTCTACACTATCAGTTGTTACCAGGTAGGGTACTCTACACTATCAGTTGTTACCAGGTATGGTACTCTACACTCTCAATTGTTACCAGGTATGGTACTCTACACTATCAGTTGTTACCAGGTATGGTACTCTACACTATCAGTTGTTACCAGGTATGGTACTCTACACTATCAGTTGTTACCAGGTATTGTACTCTACACTATCAGTTGTTACCAGGTATGGTACTCTACACTATCAGTTGTTACCAGGTATGGTACTCTACACTATAAGTTCTTAAGTACCTGGTATGGTACCCTACACTATCAGTTGTTAAGTACCGGGTATGGTACTCTATACTATCAGTTGTTACCAGGTATGGTACTCTACACTATTAGTTGTTAAGTACCAGGTTTGGTACTCTACACTATAAGTTGTTACCAGGTATGGTACTCTACACTATCAGTTGTTAAGTACCGGGTAGGGTACTCTACACTATCAGTTGTTAAGTACCAGGTATTGTACTCTACACTATCAGTTGTTACCAGGTATGGTACTTTACACTATCAGTTGTTACCAGGTACGGTACTCTACACTATAAGTTGTTACCAGGTATGGTACTCTACACTATCAGTTGTTACCAGGTATGGTACTCTACACTATCAGTTGTTACCAGGTATGGTACTCTACACTATCAGTTGTTACCAGGTAGGGTACTCTACACTATAAGTTGTCAAGTACCGGGTATGGTACTCTACACTATCAGTTGTTAAGTACCAGGTATGGTACTCTACACTATAAGTTGTTAAGTACCGGGTATTGTACTCTATACTATCAGTTGTTACCAGGTATGGTACTCTACACTATCAGTTGTTAAGTACCAGGTATGGTACTCTACACTATCAGTTGTTAAATACCAGGTATGGTACTCTACACTATAAGTTGTTAAGTACCAGGTATGGTACTCTACACTATCAGTTGTTACCAGGTATTGTACTCTACACTATCAGTTGTTACCAGGTATGGTACTCTACACTATAAGTTGTTACCAGGTATGGTACTCTACACTATCAGTTGTTAAGTACCAGGTATGGTACTCTACACTATCAGTTGTTAAGTACCGGGTATGGTACTCTACACTATAAGTTGTTACCAGGTATGGTACTCTACACTATCAGTTGTTACCAGGTATGGTACTCTACACTATCAGTTGTTACCAAGTATGGTACTCTACAATATAAGTTGTCAAGTACCGGGTATGGTACTCTACACTATCAGTTGTTAAGTACCAGGTATGGTACTCTACACTATAAGTTGTTAAGTACCGGGTATGGTACTCTATACTATCAGTTGTTACCAGGTATGGTACTCGACACTATCAGTTGTTACCAGGTATGGTACTCTACACTATCAGTTGATAAGTACCAGATATGGTACTCTACTCTATAAGTTGTTAAGTACCAGGTATGGTACTCTACACTATCAGTTGTTACCAGGTATGGTACTCTACACTTTAAGTTGTTACCAGGTATAGTACTCTATACTATAAGTTGTTACCAGGTATGGTACTCTACACTATAAGTTGTTACCAGGTATGGTACTCTACACTATAAGTTGTTACCAGGTATGGTACTCTATACTATAAGGTGTTTAGTACCAGGTATGGTACTCTATACTATCAGTTGTTACCAGGTATGGTACTCTACACTATCAGTTGTTACCAGGTATGGTACTCTACACTATCAGTTGTTACCGGGTATGGCACTCTACACTATCAGTTGTTAAGTACCAGGTATGGTACTCTACACTATCATTTGTTACCAGGTATGGTACTCTACACTATCAGTTGTTACCAGGTATGGTACTCTACACTATCAGTTGTTACCGGGTATGGTACTCTACACTATCAGTTGTTAAGTACCAGGTATGGTACTCTACACTATCAGTTGTTACCAGGTATTGTACTCTACACTATCAGTTGTTACTAGGTATGGTACTCTACACTATCAGTTGTTACCAGGTATGGTACTCTACACTATCAGTTGTTAAGTACCAGGTATGGTACTCTACACTATCAGTTGTTAAGTACCGGGTATGGTACTCTACACTATCAGTTGTTAGGTACCGGGTATGGTACTCTACACTATCAGTTGTTACCAGGTATGGTACTCTACACTATAAGTTGTTACCAGGTATGGTACTCTACACTATAAGTTGTTACCAGGTATGGTACTCTACACTATCAGTTGTTACCAGGTATGGTACTCTACACTATAAGTTGTTACCAGGTATGGTACTCTACACTATCAGTTGTTACCAGGTATGGTACTCTACACTATAAGTTATTACCAGGTATGGTACTCTACACTATAAGTTGTTACCAGGTATGGTACTCTACACTATCAGTTGTTAAGTACCAGGTATGGTACTCTACACTATCAGTTGTTAAGTACCGGGTAGGGTACTCTACACTATCAGTTGTTACCAGGTATGGTACTCTACACTATCAGTTGTTACCAGGTATGGTACTCTACACTATAAGTTGTTACCAGGTATGGTACTCTACACTATCAGTTGTTACCAGGTATGGTACTCTACACTATAAGTTGTCAAGTACCGGGTATGGTACTCTACACTATCAGTTGTTAAGTACCAGGTATGGTACTCTACACTATAAGTTGTTAAGTACCGGGTATGGTACTCTATACTATCAGTTGTTACCAGGTATGGTACTCTACACTATCAGTTGTTAAGTACCAGGTATGGTACTCTACACTATCAGTTGTTAAGTACCAGGTATGGTACTCTACACTATAAGTTGTTAATAGGTATGGTACTCTACACTATCAGTTGTTATCAGGTATGGTACTCTACACTATAAGTTGTTACCAGGTATGGTACTCTACACTATCAGTTGTTAAGTACCAGGTATGGTACTCTACACTATCAGTTGTTACCAGGTATGGCACTCTACACTATCAGTTGTTACCAGGTATGGTACTCTACACTATCAGTTGTTACCAGGTATGGTACTCTACACTATCAGTTGTTAAGTACCGAGTATGGTACTCTACACTATCAGTTGTTAAGTACCGAGTATGGTACTCTACACTATCAGTTGTTACCAGGTATGGTACTCTACACTATCAGTTGTTACCAGGTATGGTACTCTACACTATCAGTTGTTACCAGGTATGGTACTCTACACTATCAGTTGATAAGTACCAGATATGGTACTCTACACTATAAGTTGTTAAGTACCAGGTATGGTACTCTACACTATCAGTTGTTACCAGGTATGGTACTCTACACTTTAAGTTGTTACCAGGTATAGTACTCTATACTATAAGTTGTTACCAGGTATGGTACTCTACACTATAAGTTGTTACCAGGTATGGTACTCTACACTATAAGTTGTTACCAGGTATGGTACTCTATACTATAAGGTGTTTAGTACCAGGTATGGTACTCTATACTATCAGTTGTTACCAGGTATGGTACTCTACACTATCAGTTGTTAAGTACCGAGTATGGTACTCTACACTATCAGTTGTTAAGTACCGAGTATGGTACTCTACACTATCAGTTGTTACCAGGTATGGTACTCTACACTATCAGTTGTTACCAGGTATGGTACTCTACACTATCAGTTGTTACCAGGTATGGTACTCTACACTATCAGTTGATAAGTACCAGATATGGTACTCTACACTATAAGTTGTTAAGTACCAGGTATGGTACTCTACACTATCAGTTGTTACCAGGTATGGTACTCTACACTATAAGTTGTTACCAGGTATGGTACTCTACACTATCAGTTGTTAAGTACCAGGTATGGTACTCTACACTATCAGTTGTTACCAGGTATGGTACTCTACACTATCAGTTGTTACCAGGTATGGTACTCTACACTATCAGTTGTTAAGTACCGGGTATGGTACTCTACACTATCAGTTGTTACCAGGTATGGTACTCTACACTATCAGTTGTTACCAGGTATGGTACTCTACACTATAAGTTGTTACCAGGTATGGTACTCTACACTATAAGTTGTTACCAGGTATGGTACTCTACACTATCAGTTGTTACCAGGTATGGTACTCTACACTATAAGTTGTTACCAGGAATGGTACTTTACACTATCAGTTGTTACCAGGTATGGTACTCTACACTATCAGTTGTTACCAGGTATGGTACTCTACACTATAAGTTGTTAAGTACCAGGTATGGTACTCTACACTATCAGTTGTTAAGTACCAGGTATGGTACTCTACACTATAAGTTGTTACCAGGTATGGTACTCTACACTATAAGTTGTTACCAGGTATGGTACTCTACACTATCAGTTGTTAAGTACCGGGTATGGTACTCTACACTATCAGTTGTTAAGTACCAGGTATGGTACTCTACACTATAAGTTGTTACCAGGTATGGTACTCTACACTATCAGTTGTTACCAGGTATGGTACTCTACACTATCAGTTGTTACCAGGTATGGTACTCTACACTATCAGTTGTTAAGTACCGGGTATGGTACTCTACACTATCAGTTGTTACCAGGTATGGTACTATATACTATAAGTTGTTACCAGGTATGGTACTCTACACTATAAGTTGTTAAGTACCAGGTATGGTACTCTACACTATCAGTTGTTAAGTACCGGGTATGGTACTCTACACTATAAGTTGTTACCAGGTATGGTACTCTACACTATCAGTTGTTACCAGGTATGGTACTCTACACTATAAGTTGTTAAGTACCGGGTAGGGTACTCTACACTATCAGTTGTTAAGTACCGGGTATGGTACTCTACACTATCAGTTGTTACCAGGTATGGTACTCTATACTATAAGTTGTTACCAGGTATGGTACTCTACACTATAAGTTGTTACCAGGTATGGAACTCTATACTATAAGTTGTTACCAGGTATGGTACTCTACACTATCAGTTGTTAAGTACCAGGTATGGTACTCTACACTATCAGTTGTTAAGTACCGGGTATGGTACTCTACACTATCAGTTGTTACCAGGTATGGTACTCTACACTATATGTTGTTACCAGGTATGGTACTCTACACTATAAGTTGTTACCAGGTATGGTACTCTACACTATCAGTTGTTACCAGGTATGGTACTCTACACTATCAGTTGTTAAGTACCAGGTATGGTACTCTACACTATCAGTTGTTAAGTACCGGGTATGGTACTCTACACTATCAGTTGTTACCAGGTATGGTACTCTACACTATAAGTTGTTACCAGGTATGGTACTCTACACTATCAGTTGTTACCAGGTATGGTACTCTACACTATCAGTTGTTAAGTACCAGGTATGGTACTCTACACTATCAGTTGTTAAGTACCAGGTATGGTACTCTACACTATCAGTTGTTACCAGGTATGGTACTTTACACTATCAGTTGTTACCAGGTACGGTACTCTACACTATAAGTTGTTACCAGGTATGGTACTCTACACTATCAGTTGTTACCAGGTATGGTACTCTACACTATCAGTTGTTACCAGGTATGGTACTCTACACTATCAGTTGTTAAGTACCAGGTATGGTACTCTACACTATCAGTTGTTACCAGGTACGGTACTCTACACTATAAGTTGTTACCCGGTATGGTACTCTACACTATCAGTTGTTACCAGGTATGGTACTCTACACTATAAGTTGTTACCAGGTATGGTACTCTAGACTATCAGTTGTTACCAGGTATGGTACTTTACACTATCAGTTGTTACCAGGTACGGCACTCTACACTATAAGTTGTTACCAGGTATGGTACTCTACACTATCAGTTGTTACCAGGTATGGTACTCTACACTATCAGTTGTTACCAGGTATGGTACTCTACACTATCAGTTGTTAAGTATCAGGTATGGTACTCTACACTATCAGTTGTTAAGTATCAGGTATGGTACTCTACACTATCAGTTGTTACCAGGAACGGTACTCTACACTATAAGTTGTTACCCGGTATGGTACTCTACACTATCAGTTGTTACCAGGTATGGTACTCTACACTATAAGTTGTTACCAGGTATGGTACTCTACATTATCAGTAGTTACCAGGTACGGTACTCTACACTATAAGTTGTTACAAGGTATGGTACTCTACACTATCAGTTGTTACCAGGTATGGTACTCTACACTATAAGTTGTTACCAGGTATGGTACTCTACACTATCAGTTGTTACCAGGTACGGTACTCTACACTATAAGTTGTTACCAGGTATGGTACTCTACACTATAAGTTGTTACCAGGTATGGTACTCTACACTATCAGTTGTTACCAGGTATGGTACTCTACACTATAAGTTGTTACCAGGTATGGTACTCTACACTATCAGTTGTTACCAGGTATGGTACTCTACACTATCAGTTGTTAAGTACCGGGTAGGGTACTCTACACTATCAGTTGTTAAGTACCAGGTATGGTACTCTACACTTTCAGTTGTTAAGTACCGGGTATGGTACTCTACACTATCAGTTGTTATCAGGTATGGTACTCTACACTATAAGTTGTTACCAGGTAGGGTACTCTACACTATCAGTTGTTACCAGGTAGGGTACTCTACACTATCAGTTGTTACCAGGTATGGTACTCTACACTATCAGTTGTTACCAGGTATGGTACTCTACACTATCAGTTGTTAAGTACCAGGTATGGTACTCTACACTATCAGTTGTTAAGTACCGGGTATTGTACTCTACACTATCAGTTGTTACCAGGTATGGTACTCTACACTATAAGTTGTTACCAGGTATGGTACTCTACACTATAAGTTGTTACCTGGTATGGTACTCTACACTATCAGTTGTTACCAGGTATGGTACTCTACACTATCAGTTGTTAAGTACCAGGTATGGTACTCTACACTATCAGTTGTTAAGTACCGGGTATGGTACTCTACACTATCAGTTGTTACCAGGTATGGTACTCTACACTATCAGTTGTTACCAGGTACGGTACTCTACACTATCAGTTGTTACCAGGTATGGTACTCTACACTATAAATTGTTACCAGGTATGGTACTCTACACTATCAGTTGTTAAGTACCGGGTAAGGTACTCTACACTATCAGTTGTTACCAGGTATGGTACTCTACACTATAAGTTGTTACAAGGTATGGTACTCTACACTATCAGTTGTTAAGTACCGGGTAGGGTACTCTACACTATCAGTTGTTACCAGGTAGGGTACTCTACACTATCAGTTGTTACCAGGTATGGTACTCTACACTCTCAATTGTTACCAGGTATGGTACTCTACACTATCAGTTGTTACCAGGTATGGTACTCTACACTATCAGTTGTTACCAGGTATGGTACTCTACACTATCAGTTGTTACCAGGTATTGTACTCTACAATATCAGTTGTTACCAGGTATGGTACTCTACACTATCAGTTGTTACCAGGTATGGTACTCTACACTATAAGTTCTTAAGTACCGGGTATGGTACCCTACACTATCAGTTGTTAAGTACCGGGTATGGTACTCTATACTATCAGTTGTTACCAGGTATGGTACTCTACACTATCAGTTGTTAAGTACCAGGTTTGGTACTCTACACTATAAGTTGTTACCAGGTATGGTACTCTACACTATCAGTTGTTAAGTACCGGGTAGGGTACTCTACACTATCAGTTGTTAAGTACCAGGTATTGTACTCTACACTATCAGTTGTTACCAGGTATGGTACTTTACACTATCAGTTGTTACCAGGTACGGTACTCTACACTATAAGTTGTTACCAGGTATGGTACTCAACACTATCAGTTGTTACCAGGTATGGTACTCTACACTATCAGTTGTTACCAGGTATGGTACTCTACACTATAAGTTGTTACCAGGTATGGTACTCTACATTATCAGTTGTTACCAGGTACGGTACTCTACACTATAAGTTGTTACAAGGTATGGTACTCTACACTATCAGTTGTTACCAGGTATGGTACTCTACACTATAAGTTGTTACCAGGTATGGTACTCTACACTATCAGTTGTTACCAGGTACGGTACTCTACACTATAAGTTGTTACCAGGTATGGTACTCTACACTATAAGTTGTTACCAGGTATGGTACTCTACACTATCAGTTGTTACCAGGTATGGTACTCTACACTATAAGTTGTTACCAGGTATGGTACTCTACACTATCAGTTGTTACCAGGTATGGTACTCTACACTATCAGTTGTTAAGTACCGGGTAGGGTACTCTACACTATCAGTTGTTAAGTACCAGGTATGGTACTCTACACTTTCAGTTCTTAAGTACCGGGTATGGTACTCTACACTATCAGTTGTTATCAGGTATGGTACTCTACACTATAAGTTGTTACCAGGTAGGGTACTCTACACTATAAGTTGTCAAGTACCGGGTATGGTACTCTACACTATCAGTTGTTAAGTACCAGGTATGGTACTCTACACTATAAGTTGTTAAGTACCGGGTATTGTACTCTATACTATCAGTTGTTACCAGGTATGGTACTCTACACTATCAGTTGTTAAGTACCAGGTATGGTACTCTACACTATCAGTTGTTAAATACCAGGTATGGTACTCTACACTATAAGTTGTTAAGTACCAGGTATGGTACTCTACACTATCAGTTGTTACCAGGTATTGTACTCTACACTATCAGTTGTTACCAGGTATGGTACTCTACACTATAAGTTGTTACCAGGTATGGTACTCTACACTATCAGTTGTTAAGTACCAGGTATGGTACTCTACACTATCAGTTGTTAAGTACCGGGTATGGTACTCTACACTATAAGTTGTTACCAGGTATGGTACTCTACACTATCAGTTGTTACCAGGTATGGTACTCTACACTATCAGTTGTTACCAAGTATGGTACTCTACAATATAAGTTGTCAAGTACCGGGTATGGTACTCTACACTATCAGTTGTTAAGTACCAGGTATGGTACTCTACACTATAAGTTGTTAAGTACCGGGTATGGTACTCTATACTATCAGTTGTTACCAGGTATGGTACTCTACACTATCAGTTGTTAAGTACCAGGTATGGTACTCTACACTATCAGTTGTTAAGTACCAGGTATGGTACTCTACACTATAAGTTGTTACCAGGTATGGTACTCTACACTATCAGTTGTTATCAGGTATGGTACTCTACACTATAAGTTGTTACCAGGTATGGTACTCTACACTATCAGTTGTTAAGTACAAGGTATGGTACTCTACACTATCAGTTGTTACCAGGTATGGCACTCTACACTATCAGTTGTTACCAGGTATGGTACTCTACACTATCAGTTGTTACAAGGTATGGTACTCTACACTATCAGTTGTTAAGTACCGAGTATGGTACTCTACACTATCATTTGTTACCAGGTATGGTACTCTACACTATCAGTTGTTACCAGGTATGGTACTCTACACTATCAGTTGTTACCGGGTATGGTACTCTACACTATCAGTTGTTAAGTACCAGGTATGGTACTCTACAATATCAGTTGTTACCAAGTATTGTACTCTACACTATCAGTTGTTACCAGGTATGGTACTCTACACTATCAGTTGTTACCAGGTATGGTACTCTACACTATCAGTTGATAAGTACCAGATATGGTACTCTACACTATAAGTTGTTAAGTACCAGGTATGGTACTCTACACTATCAGTTGTTACCAGGTATGGTACTAAACACTTTAAGTTGTTACCAGGTATAGTACTCTATACTATAAGTTGTTACCAGGTATGGTACTCTACACTATAAGTTGTTACCAGGTATGGTACTCTACACTATAAGTTGTTACTAGGTATGGTACTCTATACTATAAGGTGTTTAGTACCAGGTATGGTACTCTATACTATCAGTTGTTACCAGGTATGGTACTCTACACTATCAGTTGTTACCAGGTATGGTACTCTACACTATCAGTTGTTACCGGGTATGGCACTCTACACTATCAGTTGTTAAGTACCAGGTATGGTACTCTACACTATCATTTGTTACCAGGTATTGTACTCTACACTATCAGTTGTTACCAGGTATGGTACTCTACACTATCAGTTGTTACCGGGTATGGTACTCTACACTATCAGTTGTTAAGTACCAGGTATGGTACTCTACACTATCAGTTGTTACCAGGTATTGTACTCTACACTATCAGTTGTTACCAGGTATGGTACTCTACACTATCAGTTGTTACCAGGTATGGTACTCTACACTATCAGTTGTTAAGTACCAGGTATGGTACTCTACACTATCAGTTGTTAAGTACCGGGTATGGTACTCTACACTATCAGTTGTTAAGTACCGGGTATGGTACTCTACACTATCAGTTGTTACAAGGTATGGTACTCTACACTATAAGTTGTTACCAGGTATGGTACTCTACACTATCAGTTGTTACCAGGTATGGTACTCTACACTATAAGTTGTTACCAGGTATGGTACTCTACACTATAAGTTGTTACCAGGTATGGTACTCTACACTATAAGTTGTTACCAGGTATGGTACTCTACACTATAAGTTGTTACCAGGTATGGTACTCTACACTATCAGTTGTTAAGTACCAGGTATGGTACTCTACACTATCAGTTGTTAAGTACCAGGTATGGTACTCTACACTATCAGTTGTTAAGTACCGGGTAGGGTACTCTACACTATCAGTTGTTACCAGGTATGGTACTCTACACTATCAGTTGTTACCAGGTATGGTACTCTACACTATAAGTTGTTACCAGGTATGGTACTCTACACTATCAGTTGTTACCAGGTATGGTACTCTACACTATCAGTTGTTAAGTATCAGGTATGGTACTATACACTATCAGTTGTTACCAGGTACGGTACTCTACACTATAAGTTGTTACCCGGTATGGTACTCTACACTATCAGTTGTTACCAGGTATGGTACTCTACACTATCAGTTGTTACCAGGTACGGTACTCTACACTATAAGTTGTTACCCGGTATGGTACTCTACACTATCAGTTGTTACCAGGTATGGTACTCTGCACTATAAGTTGTTACCAGGTATGGTACTCTACATTATCAGTTGTTACCAGGTACGGTACTCTACACTATAAGTTGTTACCAGGTATGGTACTCTACACTATCAGTTGTTACCAGGTATGGTACTCTACACTATCAGTTGTTACCAGGTATGGTACTCTACACTATCAGTTGTTACCAGGTACGGTACTCTACACTATAAGTTGTTACCAGGTATGGTACTCTACACTATCAGTTGTTACCAGGTATGGTACTCTACACTATCAGTTGTTACCAGGTATGGTACTCTACACTATCAGTTGTTACCAGGTATGGTACTCTACACTATCAGTTGTTACCAGGTATGGTACTCTACACTATCAGTTGTTAAGTACCGGGTAGGGTACTCTACACTATCAGTTGTTAAGTACCAGGTATGGTACTCTACACTTTCAGTTGTTAAGTACCGGGTATGGTACTCTACACTATCAGTTGTTATCAGGTATGGTACTCTACACTATAAGTTGTTACCAGGTAGGGTACTCTACACTATCAGTTGTTACCAGGTAGGGTACTCTACACTATCAGTTGTTACCAGGTATGGTACTCTACACTATCAGTTGTTACCAGGTATGGTACTCTACACTATCAGTTGTTAAGTACCAGGTATGGTACTCTACACTATCAGTTGTTAAGTACCGGGTATTGTACTCTACACTATCAGTTGTTACCAGGTATGGTACTCTACACTATAAGTTGTTACCAGGTATGGTACTCTACACTATAAGTTGTTACCTGGTATGGTACTCTACACTATCAGTTGTTACCAGGTATGGTACTCTACACTATCAGTTGTTAAGTACCAGGTATGGTACTCTACACTATCAGTTGTTAAGTACCGGGTATGGTACTCTACACTATCAGTTGTTACCAGGTATGGTACTCTACACTATCAGTTGTTACCAGGTACGGTACTCTACACTATAAGTTGTTACCAGGTATGGTACTCTACACTATCAGTTGTTACCAGGTATGGTACTCTACACTATAAATTGTTACCAGGTATGGTACTCTACACTATCAGTTGTTAAGTACCGGGTAAGGTACTCTACACTATCAGTTGTTACCAGGTATGGTACTCTACACTATAAGTTGTTACCAGGTATGGTACTCTACACTATAAGTTGTTACCAGGTATGGTACTCTACACTATCAGTTGTTAAGTACCGGGTAGGGTACTCTACACTATCAGTTGTTACCAGGTAGGGTACTCTACACTATCAGTTGTTACCAGGTATGGTACTCTACACTCTCAATTGTTACCAGGTATGGTACTCTACACTATCAGTTGTTACCAGGTATGGTACTCTACACTATCAGTTGTTACCAGGTATGGTACTCTACACTATCAGTTGTTACCAGGTATTGTACTCTACACTATCAGTTGTTACCAGGTATGGTACTCTACACTATCAGTTGTTACCAGGTATGGTACTCTACACTATAAGTTCTTAAGTACCTGGTATGGTACCCTACACTATCAGTTGTTAAGTACCGGGTATGGTACTCTATACTATCAGTTGTTACCAGGTATGGTACTCTACACTATTAGTTGTTAAGTACCAGGTTTGGTACTCTACACTATAAGTTGTTACCAGGTATGGTACTCTACACTATCAGTTGTTAAGTACCGGGTAGGGTACTCTACACTATCAGTTGTTAAGTACCAGGTATTGTACTCTACACTATCAGTTGTTACCAGGTATGGTACTTTACACTATCAGTTGTTACCAGGTACGGTACTCTACACTATAAGTTGTTACCAGGTATGGTACTCTACACTATCAGTTGTTACCAGGTATGGTACTCTACACTATCAGTTGTTACCAGGTATGGTACTCTACACTATCAGTTGTTACCAGGTAGGGTACTCTACACTATAAGTTGTCAAGTACCGGGTATGGTACTCTACACTATCAGTTGTTAAGTACCAGGTATGGTACTCTACACTATAAGTTGTTAAGTACCGGGTATTGTACTCTATACTATCAGTTGTTACCAGGTATGGTACTCTACACTATCAGTTGTTAAGTACCAGGTATGGTACTCTACACTATCAGTTGTTAAATACCAGGTATGGTACTCTACACTATAAGTTGTTAAGTACCAGGTATGGTACTCTACACTATCAGTTGTTACCAGGTATTGTACTCTACACTATCAGTTGTTACCAGGTATGGTACTCTACACTATAAGTTGTTACCAGGTATGGTACTCTACACTATCAGTTGTTAAGTACCAGGTATGGTACTCTACACTATCAGTTGTTAAGTACCGGGTATGGTACTCTACACTATAAGTTGTTACCAGGTATGGTACTCTACACTATCAGTTGTTACCAGGTATGGTACTCTACACTATCAGTTGTTACCAAGTATGGTACTCTACAATATAAGTTGTCAAGTACCGGGTATGGTACTCTACACTATCAGTTGTTAAGTACCAGGTATGGTACTCTACACTATAAGTTGTTAAGTACCGGGTATGGTACTCTATACTATCAGTTGTTACCAGGTATGGTACTCTACACTATCAGTTGTTAAGTACCAGGTATGGTACTCTACACTATCAGTTGTTAAGTACCAGGTATGGTACTCTACACTATAAGTTGTTACCAGGTATGGTACTCTACACTATCAGTTGTTATCAGGTATGGTACTCTACACTATAAGTTGTTACCAGGTATGGTACTCTACATTATCAGTTGTTAAGTACCAGGTATGGTACTCTACACTATCAGTTGTTTCCAGGTATGGCACTCTACACTATCAGTTGTTACCAGGTATGGTACTCTACACTATCAGTTGTTACAAGGTATGGTACTCTACACTATCAGTTGTTAAGTACCGAGTATGGTACTCTACACTATCATTTGTTACCAGGTATGGTACTTTACACTATCAGTTGTTACCAGGTATGGTACTCTACACTATCAGTTGTTACCGGGTATGGTACTCTACACTATCAGTTGTTAAGTACCAGGTATGGTACTCTACACTATCAGTTGTTACCAGGTATTGTACTCTACACTATCAGTTGTTACCAGGTATGGTACTCTACACTATCAGTTGTTACCAGGTATGGTACTCTACACTATCAGTTGATAAGTACCAGATATGGTACTCTACACTATAAGTTGTTAAGTACCAGGTATGGTACTCTACACTATCAGTTGTTACCAGGTATGGTACTCTACACTTTAAGTTGTTACCAGGTATAGTACTCTATACTATAAGTTGTTACCAGGTATGGTACTCTACACTATAAGTTGTTACCAGGTATGGTACTCTACACTATAAGTTGTTACCAGGTATGGTACTCTATACTATAAGGTGTTTAGTACCAGGTATGGTACTCTATACTATCAGTTGTTACCAGGTATGGTACTCTACACTATCAGTTGTTACCAGGTATGGTACTCTACACTATCAGTTGTTACCGGGTATGGCACTCTACACTATCAGTTGTTAAGTACCAGGTATGGTACTCTACACTATCATTTGTTACCAGATATGGTACTCTACACTATCAGTTGTTACCAGGTATGGTACTCTACACTATCAGTTGTTACCGGGTATGGTACTCTACACTATCAGTTGTTAAGTACCAGGTATGGTACTCTACACTATCAGTTGTTACCAGGTATTGTACTCTACACTATCAGTTGTTACCAGGTACGGTACTCTACACTATCAGTTGTTACCAGGTATGGTACTCTACACTATCAGTTGTTAAGTACCAGGTATGGTACTCTACACTATCAGTTGTTAAGTACCGGGTATGGTACTCTACACTATAAGTTGTTACCAGGTATGGTACTCTACACTATCAGTTGTTACCAGGTATGGTACTCTACACTATAAGTTGTTAAGTACCGGGTAGGGTACTCTACACTATCAGTTGTTAAGTACCGGGTATGGTACTCTACACTATCAGTTGTTACCAGGTATGGTACTCTATACTATAAGTTGTTACCAGGTATGGTACTCTACACTATAAGTTGTTACCAGGTATGGAACTCTATACTATAAGTTGTTACCAGGTATGGTACTCTACACTATCAGTTGTTAAGTACCAGGTATGGTACTCTACACTATCAGTTGTTAAGTACCGGGTATGGTACTCTACACTATCAGTTGTTACCAGGTATGGTACTCTACACTATATGTTGTTACCAGGTATGGTACTCTACACTATAAGTTGTTACCAGGTATGGTACTCTACACTATCAGTTGTTACCAGGTATGGTACTCTACACTATCAGTTGTTAAGTACCAGGTATGGTACTCTACACTATCAGTTGTTAAGTACCGGGTATGGTACTCTACACTATCAGTTGTTACCAGGTATGGTACTCTACACTATAAGTTGTTACCAGGTATGGTACTCTACACTATCAGTTGTTACCAGGTATGGTACTCTACACTATCAGTTGTTAAGTACCAGGTATGGTACTCTACACTATCAGTTGTTAAGTACCAGGTATGGTACTCTACACTATCAGTTGTTACCAGGTATGGTACTTTACACTATCAGTTGTTACCAGGTACGGTACTCTACACTATAAGTTGTTACCAGGTATGGTACTCTACACTATCAGTTGTTACCAGGTATGGTACTCTACACTATCAGTTGTTACCAGGTATGGTACTCTACACTATCAGTTGTTAAGTACCAGGTATGGTACTCTACACTATCAGTTGTTACCAGGTACGGTACTCTACACTATAAGTTGTTACCCGGTATGGTACTCTACACTATCAGTTGTTACCAGGTATGGTACTCTACACTATAAGTTGTTACCAGGTATGGTACTCTAGACTATCAGTTGTTACCAGGTATGGTACTTTACACTATCAGTTGTTACCAGGTACGGCACTCTACACTATAAGTTGTTACCAGGTATGGTACTCTACACTATCAGTTGTTACCAGGTATGGTACTCTACACTATCAGTTGTTACCAGGTATGGTACTCTACACTATCAGTTGTTAAGTATCAGGTATGGTACTCTACACTATCAGTTGTTAAGTATCAGGTATGGTACTCTACACTATCAGTTGTTACCAGGAACGGTACTCTACACTATAAGTTGTTACCCGGTATGGTACTCTACACTATCAGTTGTTACCAGGTATGGTACTCTACACTATAAGTTGTTACCAGGTATGGTACTCTACATTATCAGTAGTTACCAGGTACGGTACTCTACACTATAAGTTGTTACAAGGTATGGTACTCTACACTATCAGTTGTTACCAGGTATGGTACTCTACACTATAAGTTGTTACCAGGTATGGTACTCTACACTATCAGTTGTTACCAGGTACGGTACTCTACACTATAAGTTGTTACCAGGTATGGTACTCTACACTATAAGTTGTTACCAGGTATGGTACTCTACACTATCAGTTGTTACCAGGTATGGTACTCTACACTATAAGTTGTTACCAGGTATGGTACTCTACACTATCAGTTGTTACCAGGTATGGTACTCTACACTATCAGTTGTTAAGTACCGGGTAGGGTACTCTACACTATCAGTTGTTAAGTACCAGGTATGGTACTCTACACTTTCAGTTGTTAAGTACCGGGTATGGTACTCTACACTATCAGTTGTTATCAGGTATGGTACTCTACACTATAAGTTGTTACCAGGTAGGGTACTCTACACTATCAGTTGTTACCAGGTAGGGTACTCTACACTATCAGTTGTTACCAGGTATGGTACTCTACACTATCAGTTGTTACCAGGTATGGTACTCTACACTATCAGTTGTTAAGTACCAGGTATGGTACTCTACACTATCAGTTGTTAAGTACCGGGTATTGTACTCTACACTATCAGTTGTTACCAGGTATGGTACTCTACACTATAAGTTGTTACCAGGTATGGTACTCTACACTATAAGTTGTTACCTGGTATGGTACTCTACACTATCAGTTGTTACCAGGTATGGTACTCTACACTATCAGTTGTTAAGTACCAGGTATGGTACTCTACACTATCAGTTGTTAAGTACCGGGTATGGTACTCTACACTATCAGTTGTTACCAGGTATGGTACTCTACACTATCAGTTGTTACCAGGTACGGTACTCTACACTATAAGTTGTTACCAGGTATGGTACTCTACACTATCAGTTGTTACCAGGTATGGTACTCTACACTATAAATTGTTACCAGGTATGGTACTCTACACTATCAGTTGTTAAGTACCGGGTAAGGTACTCTACACTATCAGTTGTTACCAGGTATGGTACTCTACACTATAAGTTGTTACAAGGTATGGTACTCTACACTATCAGTTGTTAAGTACCGGGTAGGGTACTCTACACTATCAGTTGTTACCAGGTAGGGTACTCTACACTATCAGTTGTTACCAGGTATGGTACTCTACACTCTCAATTGTTACCAGGTATGGTACTCTACACTATCAGTTGTTACCAGGTATGGTACTCTACACTATCAGTTGTTACCAGGTATGGTACTCTACACTATCAGTTGTTACCAGGTATTGTACTCTACAATATCAGTTGTTACCAGGTATGGTACTCTACACTATCAGTTGTTACCAGGTATGGTACTCTACACTATAAGTTCTTAAGTACCGGGTATGGTACCCTACACTATCAGTTGTTAAGTACCGGGTATGGTACTCTATACTATCAGTTGTTACCAGGTATGGTACTCTACACTATCAGTTGTTAAGTACCAGGTTTGGTACTCTACACTATAAGTTGTTACCAGGTATGGTACTCTACACTATCAGTTGTTAAGTACCGGGTAGGGTACTCTACACTATCAGTTGTTAAGTACCAGGTATTGTACTCTACACTATCAGTTGTTACCAGGTATGGTACTTTACACTATCAGTTGTTACCAGGTACGGTACTCTACACTATAAGTTGTTACCAGGTATGGTACTCAACACTATCAGTTGTTACCAGGTATGGTACTCTACACTATCAGTTGTTACCAGGTATGGTACTCTACACTATAAGTTGTTACCAGGTATGGTACTCTACATTATCAGTTGTTACCAGGTACGGTACTCTACACTATAAGTTGTTACAAGGTATGGTACTCTACACTATCAGTTGTTACCAGGTATGGTACTCTACACTATAAGTTGTTACCAGGTATGGTACTCTACACTATCAGTTGTTACCAGGTACGGTACTCTACACTATAAGTTGTTACCAGGTATGGTACTCTACACTATAAGTTGTTACCAGGTATGGTACTCTACACTATCAGTTGTTACCAGGTATGGTACTCTACACTATAAGTTGTTACCAGGTATGGTACTCTACACTATCAGTTGTTACCAGGTATGGTACTCTACACTATCAGTTGTTAAGTACCGGGTAGGGTACTCTACACTATCAGTTGTTAAGTACCAGGTATGGTACTCTACACTTTCAGTTCTTAAGTACCGGGTATGGTACTCTACACTATCAGTTGTTATCAGGTATGGTACTCTACACTATAAGTTGTTACCAGGTAGGGTACTCTACACTATAAGTTGTCAAGTACCGGGTATGGTACTCTACACTATCAGTTGTTAAGTACCAGGTATGGTACTCTACACTATAAGTTGTTAAGTACCGGGTATTGTACTCTATACTATCAGTTGTTACCAGGTATGGTACTCTACACTATCAGTTGTTAAGTACCAGGTATGGTACTCTACACTATCAGTTGTTAAATACCAGGTATGGTACTCTACACTATAAGTTGTTAAGTACCAGGTATGGTACTCTACACTATCAGTTGTTACCAGGTATTGTACTCTACACTATCAGTTGTTACCAGGTATGGTACTCTACACTATAAGTTGTTACCAGGTATGGTACTCTACACTATCAGTTGTTAAGTACCAGGTATGGTACTCTACACTATCAGTTGTTAAGTACCGGGTATGGTACTCTACACTATAAGTTGTTACCAGGTATGGTACTCTACACTATCAGTTGTTACCAGGTATGGTACTCTACACTATCAGTTGTTACCAAGTATGGTACTCTACAATATAAGTTGTCAAGTACCGGGTATGGTACTCTACACTATCAGTTGTTAAGTACCAGGTATGGTACTCTACACTATAAGTTGTTAAGTACCGGGTATGGTACTCTATACTATCAGTTGTTACCAGGTATGGTACTCTACACTATCAGTTGTTAAGTACCAGGTATGGTACTCTACACTATCAGTTGTTAAGTACCAGGTATGGTACTCTACACTATAAGTTGTTACCAGGTATGGTACTCTACACTATCAGTTGTTATCAGGTATGGTACTCTACACTATAAGTTGTTACCAGGTATGGTACTCTACACTATCAGTTGTTAAGTACAAGGTATGGTACTCTACACTATCAGTTGTTACCAGGTATGGCACTCTACACTATCAGTTGTTACCAGGTATGGTACTCTACACTATCAGTTGTTACAAGGTATGGTACTCTACACTATCAGTTGTTAAGTACCGAGTATGGTACTCTACACTATCATTTGTTACCAGGTATGGTACTCTACACTATCAGTTGTTACCAGGTATGGTACTCTACACTATCAGTTGTTACCGGGTATGGTACTCTACACTATCAGTTGTTAAGTACCAGGTATGGTACTCTACAATATCAGTTGTTACCAAGTATTGTACTCTACACTATCAGTTGTTACCAGGTATGGTACTCTACACTATCAGTTGTTACCAGGTATGGTACTCTACACTATCAGTTGATAAGTACCAGATATGGTACTCTACACTATAAGTTGTTAAGTACCAGGTATGGTACTCTACACTATCAGTTGTTACCAGGTATGGTACTAAACACTTTAAGTTGTTACCAGGTATAGTACTCTATACTATAAGTTGTTACCAGGTATGGTACTCTACACTATAAGTTGTTACCAGGTATGGTACTCTACACTATAAGTTGTTACTAGGTATGGTACTCTATACTATAAGGTGTTTAGTACCAGGTATGGTACTCTATACTATCAGTTGTTACCAGGTATGGTACTCTACACTATCAGTTGTTACCAGGTATGGTACTCTACACTATCAGTTGTTACCGGGTATGGCACTCTACACTATCAGTTGTTAAGTACCAGGTATGGTACTCTACACTATCATTTGTTACCAGGTATTGTACTCTACACTATCAGTTGTTACCAGGTATGGTACTCTACACTATCAGTTGTTACCGGGTATGGTACTCTACACTATCAGTTGTTAAGTACCAGGTATGGTACTCTACACTATCAGTTGTTACCAGGTATTGTACTCTACACTATCAGTTGTTACCAGGTATGGTACTCTACACTATCAGTTGTTACCAGGTATGGTACTCTACACTATCAGTTGTTAAGTACCAGGTATGGTACTCTACACTATCAGTTGTTAAGTACCGGGTATGGTACTCTACACTATCAGTTGTTAAGTACCGGGTATGGTACTCTACACTATCAGTTGTTACAAGGTATGGTACTCTACACTATAAGTTGTTACCAGGTATGGTACTCTACACTATCAGTTGTTACCAGGTATGGTACTCTACACTATAAGTTGTTACCAGGTATGGTACTCTACACTATAAGTTGTTACCAGGTATGGTACTCTACACTATAAGTTGTTACCAGGTATGGTACTCTACACTATAAGTTGTTACCAGGTATGGTACTCTACACTATCAGTTGTTAAGTACCAGGTATGGTACTCTACACTATCAGTTGTTAAGTACCAGGTATGGTACTCTACACTATCAGTTGTTAAGTACCGGGTAGGGTACTCTACACTATCAGTTGTTACCAGGTATGGTACTCTACACTATCAGTTGTTACCAGGTATGGTACTCTACACTATAAGTTGTTACCAGGTATGGTACTCTACACTATCAGTTGTTACCAGGTATGGTACTCTACACTATCAGTTGTTAAGTATCAGGTATGGTACTATACACTATCAGTTGTTACCAGGTACGGTACTCTACACTATAAGTTGTTACCCGGTATGGTACTCTACACTATCAGTTGTTACCAGGTATGGTACTCTACACTATCAGTTGTTACCAGGTACGGTACTCTACACTATAAGTTGTTACCCGGTATGGTACTCTACACTATCAGTTGTTACCAGGTATGGTACTCTGCACTATAAGTTGTTACCAGGTATGGTACTCTACATTATCAGTTGTTACCAGGTACGGTACTCTACACTATAAGTTGTTACCAGGTATGGTACTCTACACTATCAGTTGTTACCAGGTATGGTACTCTACACTATCAGTTGTTACCAGGTATGGTACTCTACACTATCAGTTGTTACCAGGTACGGTACTCTACACTATAAGTTGTTACCAGGTATGGTACTCTACACTATCAGTTGTTACCAGGTATGGTACTCTACACTATCAGTTGTTACCAGGTATGGTACTCTACACTATCAGTTGTTACCAGGTATGGTACTCTACACTATCAGTTGTTACCAGGTATGGTACTCTACACTATCAGTTGTTAAGTACCGGGTAGGGTACTCTACACTATCAGTTGTTAAGTACCAGGTATGGTACTCTACACTTTCAGTTGTTAAGTACCGGGTATGGTACTCTACACTATCAGTTGTTATCAGGTATGGTACTCTACACTATAAGTTGTTACCAGGTAGGGTACTCTACACTATCAGTTGTTACCAGGTAGGGTACTCTACACTATCAGTTGTTACCAGGTATGGTACTCTACACTATCAGTTGTTACCAGGTATGGTACTCTACACTATCAGTTGTTAAGTACCAGGTATGGTACTCTACACTATCAGTTGTTAAGTACCGGGTATTGTACTCTACACTATCAGTTGTTACCAGGTATGGTACTCTACACTATAAGTTGTTACCAGGTATGGTACTCTACACTATAAGTTGTTACCTGGTATGGTACTCTACACTATCAGTTGTTACCAGGTATGGTACTCTACACTATCAGTTGTTAAGTACCAGGTATGGTACTCTACACTATCAGTTGTTAAGTACCGGGTATGGTACTCTACACTATCAGTTGTTACCAGGTATGGTACTCTACACTATCAGTTGTTACCAGGTACGGTACTCTACACTATAAGTTGTTACCAGGTATGGTACTCTACACTATCAGTTGTTACCAGGTATGGTACTCTACACTATAAATTGTTACCAGGTATGGTACTCTACACTATCAGTTGTTAAGTACCGGGTAAGGTACTCTACACTATCAGTTGTTACCAGGTATGGTACTCTACACTATAAGTTGTTACCAGGTATGGTACTCTACACTATAAGTTGTTACCAGGTATGGTACTCTACACTATCAGTTGTTAAGTACCGGGTAGGGTACTCTACACTATCAGTTGTTACCAGGTAGGGTACTCTACACTATCAGTTGTTACCAGGTATGGTACTCTACACTCTCAATTGTTACCAGGTATGGTACTCTACACTATCAGTTGTTACCAGGTATGGTACTCTACACTATCAGTTGTTACCAGGTATGGTACTCTACACTATCAGTTGTTACCAGGTATTGTACTCTACACTATCAGTTGTTACCAGGTATGGTACTCTACACTATCAGTTGTTACCAGGTATGGTACTCTACACTATAAGTTCTTAAGTACCTGGTATGGTACCCTACACTATCAGTTGTTAAGTACCGGGTATGGTACTCTATACTATCAGTTGTTACCAGGTATGGTACTCTACACTATTAGTTGTTAAGTACCAGGTTTGGTACTCTACACTATAAGTTGTTACCAGGTATGGTACTCTACACTATCAGTTGTTAAGTACCGGGTAGGGTACTCTACACTATCAGTTGTTAAGTACCAGGTATTGTACTCTACACTATCAGTTGTTACCAGGTATGGTACTTTACACTATCAGTTGTTACCAGGTACGGTACTCTACACTATAAGTTGTTACCAGGTATGGTACTCTACACTATCAGTTGTTACCAGGTATGGTACTCTACACTATCAGTTGTTACCAGGTATGGTACTCTACACTATCAGTTGTTACCAGGTAGGGTACTCTACACTATAAGTTGTCAAGTACCGGGTATGGTACTCTACACTATCAGTTGTTAAGTACCAGGTATGGTACTCTACACTATAAGTTGTTAAGTACCGGGTATTGTACTCTATACTATCAGTTGTTACCAGGTATGGTACTCTACACTATCAGTTGTTAAGTACCAGGTATGGTACTCTACACTATCAGTTGTTAAATACCAGGTATGGTACTCTACACTATAAGTTGTTAAGTACCAGGTATGGTACTCTACACTATCAGTTGTTACCAGGTATTGTACTCTACACTATCAGTTGTTACCAGGTATGGTACTCTACACTATAAGTTGTTACCAGGTATGGTACTCTACACTATCAGTTGTTAAGTACCAGGTATGGTACTCTACACTATCAGTTGTTAAGTACCGGGTATGGTACTCTACACTATAAGTTGTTACCAGGTATGGTACTCTACACTATCAGTTGTTACCAGGTATGGTACTCTACACTATCAGTTGTTACCAAGTATGGTACTCTACAATATAAGTTGTCAAGTACCGGGTATGGTACTCTACACTATCAGTTGTTAAGTACCAGGTATGGTACTCTACACTATAAGTTGTTAAGTACCGGGTATGGTACTCTATACTATCAGTTGTTACCAGGTATGGTACTCTACACTATCAGTTGTTAAGTACCAGGTATGGTACTCTACACTATCAGTTGTTAAGTACCAGGTATGGTACTCTACACTATAAGTTGTTACCAGGTATGGTACTCTACACTATCAGTTGTTATCAGGTATGGTACTCTACACTATAAGTTGTTACCAGGTATGGTACTCTACATTATCAGTTGTTAAGTACCAGGTATGGTACTCTACACTATCAGTTGTTTCCAGGTATGGCACTCTACACTATCAGTTGTTACCAGGTATGGTACTCTACACTATCAGTTGTTACAAGGTATGGTACTCTACACTATCAGTTGTTAAGTACCGAGTATGGTACTCTACACTATCATTTGTTACCAGGTATGGTACTTTACACTATCAGTTGTTACCAGGTATGGTACTCTACACTATCAGTTGTTACCGGGTATGGTACTCTACACTATCAGTTGTTAAGTACCAGGTATGGTACTCTACACTATCAGTTGTTACCAGGTATTGTACTCTACACTATCAGTTGTTACCAGGTATGGTACTCTACACTATCAGTTGTTACCAGGTATGGTACTCTACACTATCAGTTGATAAGTACCAGATATGGTACTCTACACTATAAGTTGTTAAGTACCAGGTATGGTACTCTACACTATCAGTTGTTACCAGGTATGGTACTCTACACTTTAAGTTGTTACCAGGTATAGTACTCTATACTATAAGTTGTTACCAGGTATGGTACTCTACACTATAAGTTGTTACCAGGTATGGTACTCTACACTATAAGTTGTTACCAGGTATGGTACTCTATACTATAAGGTGTTTAGTACCAGGTATGGTACTCTATACTATCAGTTGTTACCAGGTATGGTACTCTACACTATCAGTTGTTACCAGGTATGGTACTCTACACTATCAGTTGTTACCGGGTATGGCACTCTACACTATCAGTTGTTAAGTACCAGGTATGGTACTCTACACTATCATTTGTTACCAGATATGGTACTCTACACTATCAGTTGTAACCAGGTATGGTACTCTACACTATCAGTTGTTACCGGGTATGGTACTCTACACTATCAGTTGTTAAGTACCAGGTATGGTACTCTACACTATCAGTTGTTACCAGGTATTGTACTCTACACTATCAGTTGTTACCAGGTACGGTACTCTACACTATCAGTTGTTACCAGGTATGGTACTCTACACTATCAGTTGTTAAGTACCAGGTATGGTACTCTACACTATCAGTTGTTAAGTACCGGGTATGGTACTCTACACTATCAGTTGTTAAGTACCGGGTATGGTACTCTACACTATCAGTTGTTACCAGGTATGGTACTCTACACTATAAGTTGTTACCAGGTATGGTACTCTACACTATAAGTTGTTACCAGGTATGGTACTCTACACTATCAGTTGTTACCAGGTATGGTACTCTACACTATAAGTTGTTACCAGGTATGGTACTCTACACTATCAGTTGATACCAGGTATGGTACTCTACACTATAAGTTGTTACCAGGTATGGTACTCTACACTATAAGTTGTTACCAGGTATGGTACTCTACACTATCAGTTGTTAAGTACCAGGTATGGTACTCTACACTATCAGTTGTTAAGTACCGGGTAGGGTACTCTACACTATCAGTTGTTACCAGGTATGGTACTCTACACTATCAGTTGTTACCAGGTATGGTACTCTACACTATAAGTTGTTACCAGGTATGGTACTCTACACTATCAGTTGTTACCAGGTATGGTACTCTACACTATAAGTTGTCAAGTACCGGGTATGGTACTCTACACTATCAGTTGTTAAGTACCAGGTATGGTACTCTACACTATAAGTTGTTAAGTACCGGGTATGGTACTCTATACTATCAGTTGTTACCAGGTATGGTACTCTACACTATCAGTTGTTAAGTACCAGGTATGGTACTCTACACTATCAGTTGTTAAGTACCAGGTATGGTACTCTACACTATAAGTTGTTAATAGGTATGGTACTCTACACTATCAGTTGTTATCAGGTATGGTACTCTACACTATAAGTTGTTACCAGGTATGGTACTCTACACTATCAGTTGTTAAGTACCAGGTATGGTACTCTACACTATCAGTTGTTACCAGGTATGGCACTCTACACTATCAGTTGTTACCAGGTATAATACTCTACACTATCAGTTGTTACCAGGTATGGTACTCTACACTATCAGTTGTTAAGTACCGAGTATGGTACTCTACACTATCAGTTGTTAAGTACCGAGTATGGTACTCTACACTATCAGTTGTTACCAGGTATGGTACTCTACACTATCAGTTGTTACCAGGTATGGTACTCTACACTATCAGTTGTTACCAGGTATGGTACTCTACACTATCAGTTGATAAGTACCAGATATGGTACTCTACACTATAAGTTGTTAAGTACCAGGTATGGTACTCTACACTATCAGTTGTTACCAGGTATGGTACTCTACACTATAAGTTGTTACCAGGTATGGTACTCTACACTATCAGTTGTTAAGTACCAGGTATGGTACTCTACACTATCAGTTGTTACCAGGTATGGTACTCTACACTATCAGTTGTTACCAGGTATGGTACTCTACACTATCAGTTGTTAAGTACCGGGTATGGTACTCTACACTATCAGTTGTTACCAGGTATGGTACTCTACACTATCAGTTGTTACCAGGTATGGTACTCTACACTATAAGTTGTTACCAGGTATGGTACTCTACACTATCAGTTGTTACCAGGTATGGTACTCTACACTATCAGTTGTTACCAGGTATGGTACTCTACACTATAAGTTGTTACCAGGTATGGTACTTTACACTATCAGTTGTTACCAGGTATGGTACTCTACACTATCAGTTGTTACCAGGTATGGTACTCTACACTATCAGTTGTTACCAGGTATGGTACTCTACACTATCAGTTGTTAAGTTGTTACCAGGTATGGTACTCTACACTATCAGTTGTTAAGTACCGGGTATGGTACTCTACACTATCAGTTGTTAAGTACCAGGTATGGTACTCTACACTATAAGTTGTTACCAGGTATGGTACTCTACACTATCAGTTGTTACCAGGTATGGTACTCTACACTATCAGTTGTTAAGTACCGGGTATGGTACTCTACACTATCAGTTGTTACCAGGTATGGTACTATATACTATAAGTTGTTACCAGGTATGGTACTCTACACTATAAGTTGTTAAGTTCCAGGTATGGTACTCTACACTATCAGTTGTTAAGTACCGGGTATGGTACTCTACACTATAAGTTGTTACCAGGTATGGTACTCTACACTATCAGTTGTTACCAGGTATGGTACTCTACACTATAAGTTGTTAAGTACCGGGTAGGGTACTCTACACTATCAGTTGTTAAGTACCGGGTATGGTACTCTACACTATCAGTTGTTACCAGGTATGGTACTCTATACTATAAGTTGTTACCAGGTATGGTACTCTACACTATAAGTTGTTACCAGGTATGGAACTCTATACTATAAGTTGTTACCAGGTATGGTACTCTACACTATCAGTTGTTAAGTACCAGGTATGGTACTCTACACTATCAGTTGTTAAGTACCGGGTATGGTACTCTACACTATCAGTTGTTACCAGGTATGGTACTCTACACTATATGTTGTTACCAGGTATGGTACTCTACACTATAAGTTGTTACCAGGTATGGTACTCTACACTATCAGTTGTTACCAGGTATGGTACTCTACACTATCAGTTGTTAAGTACCAGGTATGGTACTCTACACTATCAGTTGTTAAGTACCGGGTATGGTACTCTACACTATCAGTTGTTACCAGGTATGGTACTCTACACTATAAGTTGTTACCAGGTATGGTACTCTACACTATCAGTTGTTACCAGGTATGGTACTCTACACTATCAGTTGTTAAGTACCAGGTATGGTACTCTACACTATCAGTTGTTAAGTACCAGGTATGGTACTCTACACTATCAGTTGTTACCAGGTATGGTACTTTACACTATCAGTTGTTACCAGGTACGGTACTCTACACTATAAGTTGTTACCAGGTATGGTACTCTACACTATCAGTTGTTACCAGGTATGGTACTCTACACTATCAGTTGTTACCAGGTATGGTACTCTACACTATCAGTTGTTAAGTACCAGGTATGGTACTCTACACTATCAGTTGTTACCAGGTACGGTACTCTACACTATAAGTTGTTACCCGGTATGGTACTCTACACTATCAGTTGTTACCAGGTATGGTACTCTACACTATAAGTTGTTACCAGGTATGGTACTCTAGACTATCAGTTGTTACCAGGTATGGTACTTTACACTATCAGTTGTTACCAGGTACGGCACTCTACACTATAAGTTGTTACCAGGTATGGTACTCTACACTATCAGTTGTTACCAGGTATGGTACTCTACACTATCAGTTGTTACCAGGTATGGTACTCTACACTATCAGTTGTTAAGTATCAGGTATGGTACTCTACACTATCAGTTGTTACCAGGAACGGTACTCTACACTATAAGTTGTTACCCGGTATGGTACTCTACACTATCAGTTGTTACCAGGTATGGTACTCTACACTATAAGTTGTTACCAGGTATGGTACTCTATATTATCAGTTGTTACCAGGTATGGTACTCTACACTATCAGTTGTTACCAGGTATGGTACTCTACACTATAAGTTGTTACCAGGTATGGTACTCTACACTATCAGTTGTTACCAGGTACGGTACTCTACACTATAAGTTGTTACCAGGTATGGTACTCTACACTATAAGTTGTTACTAGGTATGGTACTCTACACTATAAGTTGTTACCAGGTATGGTACTCTACACTATCAGTTGTTACCAGGTATGGTACTCTACACTATAAGTTGTTACCAGGTACGGTACTCTACACTATCAGTTGTTACCAAGTATGGTACTCTACACTATAAGTTGTTACCAGGTATGGTACTCTACACTATCAGTTGTTACCAGGTATGGTACTCTACACTATCAGTTGTTACCAGGTACGGTACTCTACACTATAAGTTGTTACCAGGTATGGTACTCTACACTATCAGTTGTTACCAGGTATGGTACTCTACACTATAAATTGTTACCAGGTATGGTACTCTACACTATCAGTTGTTAAGTACCGGGTAAGGTACTCTACACTATCAGTTGTTACCAGGTATGGTACTCTACACTATAAGTTGTTACCAGGTATGGTACTCTACACTATAAGTTGTTACCAGGTATGGTACTCTACACTATCAGTTGTTAAGTACCGGGTAGGGTACTCTACACTATCAGTTGTTACCAGGTAGGGTACTCTACACTATCAGTTGTTACCAGGTATGGTACTCTACACTCTCAATTGTTACCAGGTATGGTACTCTACACTATCAGTTGTTACCAGGTATGGTACTCTACACTATCAGTTGTTACCAGGTATGGTACTCTACACTATCAGTTGTTACCAGGTATTGTACTCTACACTATCAGTTGTTACCAGGTATGGTACTCTACACTATCAGTTGTTACCAGGTATGGTACTCTACACTATAAGTTCTTAAGTACCTGGTATGGTACCCTACACTATCAGTTGTTAAGTACCGGGTATGGTACTCTATACTATCAGTTGTTACCAGGTATGGTACTCTACACTATTAGTTGTTAAGTACCAGGTTTGGTACTCTACACTATCAGTTGTTACCAGGTATGGTACTCTACACTATCAGTTGTTACCAGGTATTGTACTCTACACTATCAGTTGTTACCAGGTATGGTACTCTACACTATCAGTTGTTACCAGGTATGGTACTCTACACTATAAGTTCTTAAGTACCTGGTATGGTACCCTACACTATCAGTTGTTAAGTACCGGGTATTGTACTCTATACTATCAGTTGTTACCAGGTATGGTACTCTACACTATCAGTTGTTAAGTACCAGGTATGGTACTCTACACTATCAGTTGTTAAGTACCGGGTATGGTACTCTACACTATAAGTTGTTACCAGGTATGGTACTCTACACTATCAGTTGTTACCAGGTATGGTACTCTACACTATCAGTTGTTACCAAGTATGGTACTCTACAATATAAGTTGTCAAGTACCGGGTATGGTACTCTACACTATCAGTTGTTAAGTACCAGGTATGGTACTCTACACTATAAGTTGTTAAGTACCGGGTATGGTACTCTATACTATCAGTTGTTACCAGGTATGGTACTCTACACTATCAGTTGTTAAGTACCAGGTATGGTACTCTACACTATCAGTTGTTAAGTACCAGGTATGGTACTCTACACTATAAGTTGTTACCAGGTATGGTACTCTACACTATCAGTTGTTATCAGGTATGGTACTCTACACTATAAGTTGTTACCAGGTATGGTACTCTACATTATCAGTTGTTAAGTACCAGGTATGGTACTCTACACTATCAGTTGTTTCCAGGTATGGCACTCTACACTATCAGTTGTTACCAGGTATGGTACTCTACACTATCAGTTGTTACAAGGTATGGTACTCTACACTATCAGTTGTTAAGTACCGAGTATGGTACTCTACACTATCATTTGTTACCAGGTATGGTACTTTACACTATCAGTTGTTACCAGGTATGGTACTCTACACTATCAGTTGTTACCGGGTATGGTACTCTACACTATCAGTTGTTAAGTACCAGGTATGGTACTCTACACTATCAGTTGTTACCAGGTATTGTACTCTACACTATCAGTTGTTACCAGGTATGGTACTCTACACTATCAGTTGTTACCAGGTATGGTACTCTACACTATCAGTTGATAAGTACCAGATATGGTACTCTACACTATAAGTTGTTAAGTACCAGGTATGGTACTCTACACTATCAGTTGTTACCAGGTATGGTACTCTACACTTTAAGTTGTTACCAGGTATAGTACTCTATACTATAAGTTGTTACCAGGTATGGTACTCTACACTATAAGTTGTTACCAGGTATGGTACTCTACACTATAAGTTGTTACCAGGTATGGTACTCTATACTATAAGGTGTTTAGTACCAGGTATGGTACTCTATACTATCAGTTGTTACCAGGTATGGTACTCTACACTATCAGTTGTTACCAGGTATGGTACTCTACACTATCAGTTGTTACCGGGTATGGCACTCTACACTATCAGTTGTTAAGTACCAGGTATGGTACTCTACACTATCATTTGTTACCAGATATGGTACTCTACACTATCAGTTGTTACCAGGTATGGTACTCTACACTATCAGTTGTTACCGGGTATGGTACTCTACACTATCAGTTGTTAAGTACCAGGTATGGTACTCTACACTATCAGTTGTTACCAGGTATTGTACTCTACACTATCAGTTGTTACCAGGTACGGTACTCTACACTATCAGTTGTTACCAGGTATGGTACTCTACACTATCAGTTGTTAAGTACCAGGTATGGTACTCTACACTATCAGTTGTTAAGTACCGGGTATGGTACTCTACACTATCAGTTGTTAAGTACCGGGTATGGTACTCTACACTATCAGTTGTTACCAGGTATGGTACTCTACACTATAAGTTGTTACCAGGTATGGTACTCTACACTATAAGTTGTTACCAGGTATGGTACTCTACACTATCAGTTGTTACCAGGTATGGTACTCTACACTATAAGTTGTTACCAGGTATGGTACTCTACACTATCAGTTGATACCAGGTATGGTACTCTACACTATAAGTTGTTACCAGGTATGGTACTCTACACTATAAGTTGTTACCAGGTATGGTACTCTACACTATCAGTTGTTAAGTACCAGGTATGGTACTCTACACTATCAGTTGTTAAGTACCGGGTAGGGTACTCTACACTATCAGTTGTTACCAGGTATGGTACTCTACACTATCAGTTGTTACCAGGTATGGTACTCTACACTATAAGTTGTTACCAGGTATGGTACTCTACACTATCAGTTGTTACCAGGTATGGTACTCTACACTATAAGTTGTCAAGTACCGGGTATGGTACTCTACACTATCAGTTGTTAAGTACCAGGTATGGTACTCTACACTATAAGTTGTTAAGTACCGGGTATGGTACTCTATACTATCAGTTGTTACCAGGTATGGTACTCTACACTATCAGTTGTTAAGTACCAGGTATGGTACTCTACACTATCAGTTGTTAAGTACCAGGTATGGTACTCTACACTATAAGTTGTTAATAGGTATGGTACTCTACACTATCAGTTGTTATCAGGTATGGTACTCTACACTATAAGTTGTTACCAGGTATGGTACTCTACACTATCAGTTGTTAAGTACCAGGTATGGTACTCTACACTATCAGTTGTTACCAGGTATGGCACTCTACACTATCAGTTGTTACCAGGTATAATACTCTACACTATCAGTTGTTACCAGGTATGGTACTCTACACTATCAGTTGTTAAGTACCGAGTATGGTACTCTACACTATCAGTTGTTAAGTACCGAGTATGGTACTCTACACTATCAGTTGTTACCAGGTATGGTACTCTACACTATCAGTTGTTACCAGGTATGGTACTCTACACTATCAGTTGTTACCAGGTATGGTACTCTACACTATCAGTTGATAAGTACCAGATATGGTACTCTACACTATAAGTTGTTAAGTACCAGGTATGGTACTCTACACTATCAGTTGTTACCAGGTATGGTACTCTACACTATAAGTTGTTACCAGGTATGGTACTCTACACTATCAGTTGTTAAGTACCAGGTATGGTACTCTACACTATCAGTTGTTACCAGGTATGGTACTCTACACTATCAGTTGTTACCAGGTATGGTACTCTACACTATCAGTTGTTAAGTACCGGGTATGGTACTCTACACTATCAGTTGTTACCAGGTATGGTACTCTACACTATCAGTTGTTACCAGGTATGGTACTCTACACTATAAGTTGTTACCAGGTATGGTACTCTACACTATCAGTTGTTACCAGGTATGGTACTCTACACTATCAGTTGTTACCAGGTATGGTACTCTACACTATAAGTTGTTACCAGGTATGGTACTTTACACTATCAGTTGTTACCAGGTATGGTACTCTACACTATCAGTTGTTACCAGGTATGGTACTCTACACTATCAGTTGTTACCAGGTATGGTACTCTACACTATCAGTTGTTAAGTTGTTACCAGGTATGGTACTCTACACTATCAGTTGTTAAGTACCGGGTATGGTACTCTACACTATCAGTTGTTAAGTACCAGGTATGGTACTCTACACTATAAGTTGTTACCAGGTATGGTACTCTACACTATCAGTTGTTACCAGGTATGGTACTCTACACTATCAGTTGTTACCAGGTATGGTACTCTACACTATCAGTTGTTAAGTACCGGGTATGGTACTCTACACTATCAGTTGTTACCAGGTATGGTACTATATACTATAAGTTGTTACCAGGTATGGTACTCTACACTATAAGTTGTTAAGTTCCAGGTATGGTACTCTACACTATCAGTTGTTAAGTACCGGGTATGGTACTCTACACTATAAGTTGTTACCAGGTATGGTACTCTACACTATCAGTTGTTACCAGGTATGGTACTCTACACTATAAGTTGTTAAGTACCGGGTAGGGTACTCTACACTATCAGTTGTTAAGTACCGGGTATGGTACTCTACACTATCAGTTGTTACCAGGTATGGTACTCTATACTATAAGTTGTTACCAGGTATGGTACTCTACACTATAAGTTGTTACCAGGTATGGAACTCTATACTATAAGTTGTTACCAGGTATGGTACTCTACACTATCAGTTGTTAAGTACCAGGTATGGTACTCTACACTATCAGTTGTTAAGTACCGGGTATGGTACTCTACACTATCAGTTGTTACCAGGTATGGTACTCTACACTATATGTTGTTACCAGGTATGGTACTCTACACTATAAGTTGTTACCAGGTATGGTACTCTACACTATCAGTTGTTACCAGGTATGGTACTCTACACTATCAGTTGTTAAGTACCAGGTATGGTACTCTACACTATCAGTTGTTAAGTACCGGGTATGGTACTCTACACTATCAGTTGTTACCAGGTATGGTACTCTACACTATAAGTTGTTACCAGGTATGGTACTCTACACTATCAGTTGTTACCAGGTATGGTACTCTACACTATCAGTTGTTAAGTACCAGGTATGGTACTCTACACTATCAGTTGTTAAGTACCAGGTATGGTACTCTACACTATCAGTTGTTACCAGGTATGGTACTTTACACTATCAGTTGTTACCAGGTACGGTACTCTACACTATAAGTTGTTACCAGGTATGGTACTCTACACTATCAGTTGTTACCAGGTATGGTACTCTACACTATCAGTTGTTACCAGGTATGGTACTCTACACTATCAGTTGTTAAGTACCAGGTATGGTACTCTACACTATCAGTTGTTACCAGGTACGGTACTCTACACTATAAGTTGTTACCCGGTATGGTACTCTACACTATCAGTTGTTACCAGGTATGGTACTCTACACTATAAGTTGTTACCAGGTATGGTACTCTAGACTATCAGTTGTTACCAGGTATGGTACTTTACACTATCAGTTGTTACCAGGTACGGCACTCTACACTATAAGTTGTTACCAGGTATGGTACTCTACACTATCAGTTGTTACCAGGTATGGTACTCTACACTATCAGTTGTTACCAGGTATGGTACTCTACACTATCAGTTGTTAAGTATCAGGTATGGTACTCTACACTATCAGTTGTTACCAGGAACGGTACTCTACACTATAAGTTGTTACCCGGTATGGTACTCTACACTATCAGTTGTTACCAGGTATGGTACTCTACACTATAAGTTGTTACCAGGTATGGTACTCTACATTATCAGTTGTTACCAGGTATGGTACTCTACACTATCAGTTGTTACCAGGTATGGTACTCTACACTATAAGTTGTTACCAGGTATGGTACTCTACACTATCAGTTGTTACCAGGTACGGTACTCTACACTATAAGTTGTTACCAGGTATGGTACTCTACACTATAAGTTGTTACTAGGTATGGTACTCTACACTATAAGTTGTTACCCGGTATGGTACTCTACACTATCAGTTGTTACCAGGTATGGTACTCTACACTATAAGTTGTTACCAGGTACGGTACTCTACACTATCAGTTGTTACCAAGTATGGTACTCTACACTATAAGTTGTTACCAGGTATGGTACTCTACACTATCAGTTGTTACCAGGTATGGTACTCTACACTATCAGTTGTTACCAGGTACGGTACTCTACACTATAAGTTGTTACCAGGTATGGTACTCTACACTATCAGTTGTTACCAGGTATGGTACTCTACACTATAAATTGTTACCAGGTATGGTACTCTACACTATCAGTTGTTAAGTACCGGGTAAGGTACTCTACACTATCAGTTGTTACCAGGTATGGTACTCTACACTATAAGTTGTTACCAGGTATGGTACTCTACACTATAAGTTGTTACCAGGTATGGTACTCTACACTATCAGTTGTTAAGTACCGGGTAGGGTACTCTACACTATCAGTTGTTACCAGGTAGGGTACTCTACACTATCAGTTGTTACCAGGTATGGTACTCTACACTCTCAATTGTTACCAGGTATGGTACTCTACACTATCAGTTGTTACCAGGTATGGTACTCTACACTATCAGTTGTTACCAGGTATGGTACTCTACACTATCAGTTGTTACCAGGTATTGTACTCTACACTATCAGTTGTTACCAGGTATGGTACTCTACACTATCAGTTGTTACCAGGTATGGTACTCTACACTATAAGTTCTTAAGTACCTGGTATGGTACCCTACACTATCAGTTGTTAAGTACCGGGTATGGTACTCTATACTATCAGTTGTTACCAGGTATGGTACTCTACACTATTAGTTGTTAAGTACCAGGTTTGGTACTCTACACTATAAGTTGTTACCAGGTATGGTACTCTACACTATCAGTTGTTAAGTACCGGGTAGGGTACTCTACACTATCAGTTGTTAAGTACCAGGTATTGTACTCTACACTATCAGTTGTTACCAGGTATGGTACTTTACACTATCAGTTGTTACCAGGTACGGTACTCTACACTATAAGTTGTTACCAGGTATGGTACTCTACACTATCAGTTGTTACCAGGTATGGTACTCTACACTATCAGTTGTTACCAGGTATGGTACTCTACACTATCATTTGTTACCAGGTAGGGTACTCTACACTATAAGTTGTCAAGTACCGGGTATGGTACTCTACACTATCAGTTGTTAAGTACCAGGTATGGTACTCTACACTATAAGTTGTTAAGTACCGGGTATTGTACTCTATACTATCAGTTGTTACCAGGTATGGTACTCTACACTATCAGTTGTTAAATACCAGGTATGGTACTCTACACTATAAGTTGTTAAGTACCAGGTATGGTACTCTACACTATCAGTTGTTACCAGGTATTGTACTCTACACTATCAGTTGTTACCAGGTATGGTACTCTACACTATAAGTTGTTACCAGGTATGGTACTCTACACTATCAGTTGTTAAGTACCAGGTATGGTACTCTACACTATCAGTTGTTAAGTACCGGGTATGGTACTCTACACTATAAGTTGTTACCAGGTATGGTACTCTACACTATCAGTTGTTACCAGGTATGGTACTCTACACTATCAGTTGTTACCAAGTATGGTACTCTACAATATAAGTTGTCAAGTACCGGGTATGGTACTCTACACTATCAGTTGTTACCAGGTATGGTACTCTACACTATAAGTTGTTACCAGGTATGGTACTCTACACTATAAGTTGTTACCAGGTATGGTACTCTACACTATCAGTTGTTAAGTACCGGGTAGGGTACTCTACACTATCAGTTGTTACCAGGTAGGGTACTCTACACTATCAGTTGTTACCAGGTATGGTACTCTACACTATCAGTTGTTACCAGGTATTGTACTCTACACTATCAGTTGTTAAGTACCAGGTATGGTACTCTACACTATAAGTTGTTAAGTACCGGGTATTGTACTCTATACTATCAGTTGTTACCAGGTATGGTACTCTACACTATCAGTTGTTAAGTACCAGGTTTGGTACTCTACACTATAAGTTGTTACCAGGTATGGTACTCTACACTATCAGTTGTTAAGTACCGGGTAGGGTACTCTACACTATCAGTTGTTAAGTACCAGGTATTGTACTCTACACTATCAGTTGTTACCAGGTATGGTACTTTACACTATCAGTTGTTACCAGGTACGGTACTCTACACTATAAGTTGTTACCAGGTATGGTACTCAACACTATCAGTTGTTACCAGGTATGGTACTCTACACTATCAGTTGTTACCAGGTATGGTACTCTACACTATAAGTTGTTACCAGGTATGGTACTCTACATTATCAGTTGTTACCAGGTACGGTACTCTACACTATAAGTTGTTACAAGGTATGGTACTCTACACTATCAGTTGTTACCAGGTATGGTACTCTACACTATAAGTTGTTACCAGGTATGGTACTCTACACTATCAGTTGTTACCAGGTACGGTACTCTACACTATAAGTTGTTACCAGGTATGGTACTCTACACTATAAGTTGTTACCAGGTATGGTACTCTACACTATCAGTTGTTACCAGGTATGGTACTCTACACTATAAGTTGTTACCAGGTATGGTACTCTACACTATCAGTTGTTACCAGGTATGGTACTCTACACTATCAGTTGTTAAGTACCGGGTAGGGTACTCTACACTATCAGTTGTTAAGTACCAGGTATGGTACTCTACACTTTCAGTTCTTAAGTACCGGGTATGGTACTCTACACTATCAGTTGTTATCAGGTATGGTACTCTACACTATAAGTTGTTACCAGGTAGGGTACTCTACACTATAAGTTGTCAAGTACCGGGTATGGTACTCTACACTATCAGTTGTTAAGTACCAGGTATGGTACTCTACACTATAAGTTGTTAAGTACCGGGTATTGTACTCTATACTATCAGTTGTTACCAGGTATGGTACTCTACACTATCAGTTGTTAAGTACCAGGTATGGTACTCTACACTATCAGTTGTTAAATACCAGGTATGGTACTCTACACTATAAGTTGTTAAGTACCAGGTATGGTACTCTACACTATCAGTTGTTACCAGGTATTGTACTCTACACTATCAGTTGTTACCAGGTATGGTACTCTACACTATAAGTTGTTACCAGGTATGGTACTCTACACTATCAGTTGTTAAGTACCAGGTATGGTACTCTACACTATCAGTTGTTAAGTACCGGGTATGGTACTCTACACTATAAGTTGTTACCAGGTATGGTACTCTACACTATCAGTTGTTACCAGGTATGGTACTCTACACTATCAGTTGTTACCAAGTATGGTACTCTACAATATAAGTTGTCAAGTACCGGGTATGGTACTCTACACTATCAGTTGTTAAGTACCAGGTATGGTACTCTACACTATAAGTTGTTAAGTACCGGGTATGGTACTCTATACTATCAGTTGTTACCAGGTATGGTACTCTACACTATCAGTTGTTAAGTACCAGGTATGGTACTCTACACTATCAGTTGTTAAGTACCAGGTATGGTACTCTACACTATAAGTTGTTACCAGGTATGGTACTCTACACTATCAGTTGTTATCAGGTATGGTACTCTACACTATAAGTTGTTACCAGGTATGGTACTCTACATTATCAGTTGTTAAGTACCAGGTATGGTACTCTACACTATCAGTTGTTTCCAGGTATGGCACTCTACACTATCAGTTGTTACCAGGTATGGTACTCTACACTATCAGTTGTTACAAGGTATGGTACTCTACACTATCAGTTGTTAAGTACCGAGTATGGTACTCTACACTATCATTTGTTACCAGGTATGGTACTTTACACTATCAGTTGTTACCAGGTATGGTACTCTACACTATCAGTTGTTACCGGGTATGGTACTCTACACTATCAGTTGTTAAGTACCAGGTATGGTACTCTACACTATCAGTTGTTACCAGGTATTGTACTCTACACTATCAGTTGTTACCAGGTATGGTACTCTACACTATCAGTTGTTACCAGGTATGGTACTCTACACTATCAGTTGATAAGTACCAGATATGGTACTCTACACTATAAGTTGTTAAGTACCAGGTATGGTACTCTACACTATCAGTTGTTACCAGGTATGGTACTCTACACTTTAAGTTGTTACCAGGTATAGTACTCTATACTATAAGTTGTTACCAGGTATGGTACTCTACACTATAAGTTGTTACCAGGTATGGTACTCTACACTATAAGTTGTTACCAGGTATGGTACTCTATACTATAAGGTGTTTAGTACCAGGTATGGTACTCTATACTATCAGTTGTTACCAGGTATGGTACTCTACACTATCAGTTGTTACCAGGTATGGTACTCTACACTATCAGTTGTTACCGGGTATGGCACTCTACACTATCAGTTGTTAAGTACCAGGTATGGTACTCTACACTATCATTTGTTACCAGATATGGTACTCTACACTATCAGTTGTTACCAGGTATGGTACTCTACACTATCAGTTGTTACCGGGTATGGTACTCTACACTATCAGTTGTTAAGTACCAGGTATGGTACTCTACACTATCAGTTGTTACCAGGTATTGTACTCTACACTATCAGTTGTTACCAGGTACGGTACTCTACACTATCAGTTGTTACCAGGTATGGTACTCTACACTATCAGTTGTTAAGTACCAGGTATGGTACTCTACACTATCAGTTGTTAAGTACCGGGTATGGTACTCTACACTATCAGTTGTTAAGTACCGGGTATGGTACTCTACACTATCAGTTGTTACCAGGTATGGTACTCTACACTATAAGTTGTTACCAGGTATGGTACTCTACACTATAAGTTGTTACCAGGTATGGTACTCTACACTATCAGTTGTTACCAGGTATGGTACTCTACACTATAAGTTGTTACCAGGTATGGTACTCTACACTATCAGTTGATACCAGGTATGGTACTCTACACTATAAGTTGTTACCAGGTATGGTACTCTACACTATAAGTTGTTACCAGGTATGGTACTCTACACTATCAGTTGTTAAGTACCAGGTATGGTACTCTACACTATCAGTTGTTAAGTACCGGGTAGGGTACTCTACACTATCAGTTGTTACCAGGTATGGTACTCTACACTATCAGTTGTTACCAGGTATGGTACTCTACACTATAAGTTGTTACCAGGTATGGTACTCTACACTATCAGTTGTTACCAGGTATGGTACTCTACACTATAAGTTGTCAAGTACCGGGTATGGTACTCTACACTATCAGTTGTTAAGTACCAGGTATGGTACTCTACACTATAAGTTGTTAAGTACCGGGTATGGTACTCTATACTATCAGTTGTTACCAGGTATGGTACTCTACACTATCAGTTGTTAAGTACCAGGTATGGTACTCTACACTATCAGTTGTTAAGTACCAGGTATGGTACTCTACACTATAAGTTGTTAATAGGTATGGTACTCTACACTATCAGTTGTTATCAGGTATGGTACTCTACACTATAAGTTGTTACCAGGTATGGTACTCTACACTATCAGTTGTTAAGTACCAGGTATGGTACTCTACACTATCAGTTGTTACCAGGTATGGCACTCTACACTATCAGTTGTTACCAGGTATAATACTCTACACTATCAGTTGTTACCAGGTATGGTACTCTACACTATCAGTTGTTAAGTACCGAGTATGGTACTCTACACTATCAGTTGTTAAGTACCGAGTATGGTACTCTACACTATCAGTTGTTACCAGGTATGGTACTCTACACTATCAGTTGTTACCAGGTATGGTACTCTACACTATCAGTTGTTACCAGGTATGGTACTCTACACTATCAGTTGATAAGTACCAGATATGGTACTCTACACTATAAGTTGTTAAGTACCAGGTATGGTACTCTACACTATCAGTTGTTACCAGGTATGGTACTCTACACTATAAGTTGTTACCAGGTATGGTACTCTACACTATCAGTTGTTAAGTACCAGGTATGGTACTCTACACTATCAGTTGTTACCAGGTATGGTACTCTACACTATCAGTTGTTACCAGGTATGGTACTCTACACTATCAGTTGTTAAGTACCGGGTATGGTACTCTACACTATCAGTTGTTACCAGGTATGGTACTCTACACTATCAGTTGTTACCAGGTATGGTACTCTACACTATAAGTTGTTACCAGGTATGGTACTCTACACTATCAGTTGTTACCAGGTATGGTACTCTACACTATCAGTTGTTACCAGGTATGGTACTCTACACTATCAGTTGTTACCAGGTATGGTACTCTACACTATCAGTTGATAAGTACCAGATATGGTACTCTACACTATAAGTTGTTAAGTACCAGGTATGGTACTCTACACTATCAGTTGTTACCAGGTATGGTACTCTACACTTTAAGTTGTTACCAGGTATAGTACTCTATACTATAAGTTGTTACCAGGTATGGTACTCTACACTATAAGTTGTTACCAGGTATGGTACTCTACACTATAAGTTGTTACCAGGTATGGTACTCTATACTATAAGGTGTTTAGTACCAGGTATGGTACTCTATACTATCAGTTGTTACCAGGTATGGTACTCTACACTATCAGTTGTTAAGTACCGAGTATGGTACTCTACACTATCAGTTGTTAAGTACCGAGTATGGTACTCTACACTATCAGTTGTTACCAGGTATGGTACTCTACACTATCAGTTGTTACCAGGTATGGTACTCTACACTATCAGTTGTTACCAGGTATGGTACTCTACACTATCAGTTGATAAGTACCAGATATGGTACTCTACACTATAAGTTGTTAAGTACCAGGTATGGTACTCTACACTATCAGTTGTTACCAGGTATGGTACTCTACACTATAAGTTGTTACCAGGTATGGTACTCTACACTATCAGTTGTTAAGTACCAGGTATGGTACTCTACACTATCAGTTGTTACCAGGTATGGTACTCTACACTATCAGTTGTTACCAGGTATGGTACTCTACACTATCAGTTGTTAAGTACCGGGTATGGTACTCTACACTATCAGTTGTTACCAGGTATGGTACTCTACACTATCAGTTGTTACCAGGTATGGTACTCTACACTATAAGTTGTTACCAGGTATGGTACTCTACACTATAAGTTGTTACCAGGTATGGTACTCTACACTATCAGTTGTTACCAGGTATGGTACTCTACACTATAAGTTGTTACCAGGAATGGTACTTTACACTATCAGTTGTTACCAGGTATGGTACTCTACACTATCAGTTGTTACCAGGTATGGTACTCTACACTATAAGTTGTTAAGTACCAGGTATGGTACTCTACACTATCAGTTGTTAAGTACCAGGTATGGTACTCTACACTATAAGTTGTTACCAGGTATGGTACTCTACACTATAAGTTGTTACCAGGTATGGTACTCTACACTATCAGTTGTTAAGTACCGGGTATGGTACTCTACACTATCAGTTGTTAAGTACCAGGTATGGTACTCTACACTATAAGTTGTTACCAGGTATGGTACTCTACACTATCAGTTGTTACCAGGTATGGTACTCTACACTATCAGTTGTTACCAGGTATGGTACTCTACACTATCAGTTGTTAAGTACCGGGTATGGTACTCTACACTATCAGTTGTTACCAGGTATGGTACTATATACTATAAGTTGTTACCAGGTATGGTACTCTACACTATAAGTTGTTAAGTACCAGGTATGGTACTCTACACTATCAGTTGTTAAGTACCGGGTATGGTACTCTACACTATAAGTTGTTACCAGGTATGGTACTCTACACTATCAGTTGTTACCAGGTATGGTACTCTACACTATAAGTTGTTAAGTACCGGGTAGGGTACTCTACACTATCAGTTGTTAAGTACCGGGTATGGTACTCTACACTATCAGTTGTTACCAGGTATGGTACTCTATACTATAAGTTGTTACCAGGTATGGTACTCTACACTATAAGTTGTTACCAGGTATGGAACTCTATACTATAAGTTGTTACCAGGTATGGTACTCTACACTATCAGTTGTTAAGTACCAGGTATGGTACTCTACACTATCAGTTGTTAAGTACCGGGTATGGTACTCTACACTATCAGTTGTTACCAGGTATGGTACTCTACACTATATGTTGTTACCAGGTATGGTACTCTACACTATAAGTTGTTACCAGGTATGGTACTCTACACTATCAGTTGTTACCAGGTATGGTACTCTACACTATCAGTTGTTAAGTACCAGGTATGGTACTCTACACTATCAGTTGTTAAGTACCGGGTATGGTACTCTACACTATCAGTTGTTACCAGGTATGGTACTCTACACTATAAGTTGTTACCAGGTATGGTACTCTACACTATCAGTTGTTACCAGGTATGGTACTCTACACTATCAGTTGTTAAGTACCAGGTATGGTACTCTACACTATCAGTTGTTAAGTACCAGGTATGGTACTCTACACTATCAGTTGTTACCAGGTATGGTACTTTACACTATCAGTTGTTACCAGGTACGGTACTCTACACTATAAGTTGTTACCAGGTATGGTACTCTACACTATCAGTTGTTACCAGGTATGGTACTCTACACTATCAGTTGTTACCAGGTATGGTACTCTACACTATCAGTTGTTAAGTACCAGGTATGGTACTCTACACTATCAGTTGTTACCAGGTACGGTACTCTACACTATAAGTTGTTACCCGGTATGGTACTCTACACTATCAGTTGTTACCAGGTATGGTACTCTACACTATAAGTTGTTACCAGGTATGGTACTCTAGACTATCAGTTGTTACCAGGTATGGTACTTTACACTATCAGTTGTTACCAGGTACGGCACTCTACACTATAAGTTGTTACCAGGTATGGTACTCTACACTATCAGTTGTTACCAGGTATGGTACTCTACACTATCAGTTGTTACCAGGTATGGTACTCTACACTATCAGTTGTTAAGTATCAGGTATGGTACTCTACACTATCAGTTGTTAAGTATCAGGTATGGTACTCTACACTATCAGTTGTTACCAGGAACGGTACTCTACACTATAAGTTGTTACCCGGTATGGTACTCTACACTATCAGTTGTTACCAGGTATGGTACTCTACACTATAAGTTGTTACCAGGTATGGTACTCTACATTATCAGTTGTTACCAGGTACGGTACTCTACACTATAAGTTGTTACAAGGTATGGTACTCTACACTATCAGTTGTTACCAGGTATGGTACTCTACACTATAAGTTGTTACCAGGTATGGTACTCTACACTATCAGTTGTTACCAGGTACGGTACTCTACACTATAAGTTGTTACCAGGTATGGTACTCTACACTATAAGTTGTTACCAGGTATGGTACTCTACACTATCAGTTGTTACCAGGTATGGTACTCTACACTATAAGTTGTTACCAGGTATGGTACTCTACACTATCAGTTGTTACCAGGTATGGTACTCTACACTATCAGTTGTTAAGTACCGGGTAGGGTACTCTACACTATCAGTTGTTAAGTACCAGGTATGGTACTCTACACTTTCAGTTGTTAAGTACCGGGTATGGTACTCTACACTATCAGTTGTTATCAGGTATGGTACTCTACACTATAAGTTGTTACCAGGTAGGGTACTCTACACTATCAGTTGTTACCAGGTAGGGTACTCTACACTATCAGTTGTTACCAGGTATGGTACTCTACACTATCAGTTGTTACCAGGTATGGTACTCTACACTATCAGTTGTTAAGTACCAGGTATGGTACTCTACACTATCAGTTGTTAAGTACCGGGTATTGTACTCTACACTATCAGTTGTTACCAGGTATGGTACTCTACACTATAAGTTGTTACCAGGTATGGTACTCTACACTATAAGTTGTTACCTGGTATGGTACTCTACACTATCAGTTGTTACCAGGTATGGTACTCTACACTATCAGTTGTTAAGTACCAGGTATGGTACTCTACACTATCAGTTGTTAAGTACCGGGTATGGTACTCTACACTATCAGTTGTTACCAGGTATGGTACTCTACACTATCAGTTGTTACCAGGTACGGTACTCTACACTATAAGTTGTTACCAGGTATGGTACTCTACACTATCAGTTGTTACCAGGTATGGTACTCTACACTATTAATTGTTACCAGGTATGGTACTCTACACTATCAGTTGTTAAGTACCGGGTAAGGTACTCTACACTATCAGTTGTTACCAGGTATGGTACTCTACACTATAAGTTGTTACAAGGTATGGTACTCTACACTATCAGTTGTTAAGTACCGGGTAGGGTACTCTACACTATCAGTTGTTACCAGGTAGGGTACTCTACACTATCAGTTGTTACCAGGTATGGTACTCTACACTCTCAATTGTTACCAGGTATGGTACTCTACACTATCAGTTGTTACCAGGTATGGTACTCTACACTATCAGTTGTTACCAGGTATGGTACTCTACACTATCAGTTGTTACCAGGTATTGTACTCTACAATATCAGTTGTTACCAGGTATGGTACTCTACACTATCAGTTGTTACCAGGTATGGTACTCTACACTATAAGTTCTTAAGTACCGGGTATGGTACCCTACACTATCAGTTGTTAAGTACCGGGTATGGTACTCTATACTATCAGTTGTTACCAGGTATGGTACTCTACACTATCAGTTGTTAAGTACCAGGTTTGGTACTCTACACTATAAGTTGTTACCAGGTATGGTACTCTACACTATCAGTTGTTAAGTACCGGGTAGGGTACTCTACACTATCAGTTGTTAAGTACCAGGTATTGTACTCTACACTATCAGTTGTTACCAGGTATGGTACTTTACACTATCAGTTGTTACCAGGTACGGTACTCTACACTATAAGTTGTTACCAGGTATGGTACTCAACACTATCAGTTGTTACCAGGTATGGTACTCTACACTATCAGTTGTTACCAGGTATGGTACTCTACACTATAAGTTGTTACCAGGTATGGTACTCTACATTATCAGTTGTTACCAGGTACGGTACTCTACACTATAAGTTGTTACAAGGTATGGTACTCTACACTATCAGTTGTTACCAGGTATGGTACTCTACACTATAAGTTGTTACCAGGTATGGTACTCTACACTATCAGTTGTTACCAGGTACGGTACTCTACACTATAAGTTGTTACCAGGTATGGTACTCTACACTATAAGTTGTTACCAGGTATGGTACTCTACACTATCAGTTGTTACCAGGTATGGTACTCTACACTATAAGTTGTTACCAGGTATGGTACTCTACACTATCAGTTGTTACCAGGTATGGTACTCTACACTATCAGTTGTTAAGTACCGGGTAGGGTACTCTACACTATCAGTTGTTAAGTACCAGGTATGGTACTCTACACTTTCAGTTCTTAAGTACCGGGTATGGTACTCTACACTATCAGTTGTTATCAGGTATGGTACTCTACACTATAAGTTGTTACCAGGTAGGGTACTCTACACTATAAGTTGTCAAGTACCGGGTATGGTACTCTACACTATCAGTTGTTAAGTACCAGGTATGGTACTCTACACTATAAGTTGTTAAGTACCGGGTATTGTACTCTATACTATCAGTTGTTACCAGGTATGGTACTCTACACTATCAGTTGTTAAGTACCAGGTATGGTACTCTACACTATCAGTTGTTAAATACCAGGTATGGTACTCTACACTATAAGTTGTTAAGTACCAGGTATGGTACTCTACACTATCAGTTGTTACCAGGTATTGTACTCTACACTATCAGTTGTTACCAGGTATGGTACTCTACACTATAAGTTGTTACCAGGTATGGTACTCTACACTATCAGTTGTTAAGTACCAGGTATGGTACTCTACACTATCAGTTGTTAAGTACCGGGTATGGTACTCTACACTATAAGTTGTTACCAGGTATGGTACTCTACACTATCAGTTGTTACCAGGTATGGTACTCTACACTATCAGTTGTTACCAAGTATGGTACTCTACAATATAAGTTGTCAAGTACCGGGTATGGTACTCTACACTATCAGTTGTTAAGTACCAGGTATGGTACTCTACACTATAAGTTGTTAAGTACCGGGTATGGTACTCTATACTATCAGTTGTTACCAGGTATGGTACTCTACACTATCAGTTGTTAAGTACCAGGTATGGTACTCTACACTATCAGTTGTTAAGTACCAGGTATGGTACTCTACACTATAAGTTGTTACCAGGTATGGTACTCTACACTATCAGTTGTTATCAGGTATGGTACTCTACACTATAAGTTGTTACCAGGTATGGTACTCTACACTATCAGTTGTTAAGTACAAGGTATGGTACTCTACACTATCAGTTGTTACCAGGTATGGCACTCTACACTATCAGTTGTTACCAGGTATGGTACTCTACACTATCAGTTGTTACAAGGTATGGTACTCTACACTATCAGTTGTTAAGTACCGAGTATGGTACTCTACACTATCATTTGTTACCAGGTATGGTACTCTACACTATCAGTTGTTACCAGGTATGGTACTCTACACTATCAGTTGTTACCGGGTATGGTACTCTACACTATCAGTTGTTAAGTACCAGGTATGGTACTCTACAATATCAGTTGTTACCAAGTATTGTACTCTACACTATCAGTTGTTACCAGGTATGGTACTCTACACTATCAGTTGTTACCAGGTATGGTACTCTACACTATCAGTTGATAAGTACCAGATATGGTACTCTACACTATAAGTTGTTAAGTACCAGGTATGGTACTCTACACTATCAGTTGTTACCAGGTATGGTACTAAACACTTTAAGTTGTTACCAGGTATAGTACTCTATACTATAAGTTGTTACCAGGTATGGTACTCTACACTATAAGTTGTTACCAGGTATGGTACTCTACACTATAAGTTGTTACTAGGTATGGTACTCTATACTATAAGGTGTTTAGTACCAGGTATGGTACTCTATACTATCAGTTGTTACCAGGTATGGTACTCTACACTATCAGTTGTTACCAGGTATGGTACTCTACACTATCAGTTGTTACCGGGTATGGCACTCTACACTATCAGTTGTTAAGTACCAGGTATGGTACTCTACACTATCATTTGTTACCAGGTATTGTACTCTACACTATCAGTTGTTACCAGGTATGGTACTCTACACTATCAGTTGTTACCGGGTATGGTACTCTACACTATCAGTTGTTAAGTACCAGGTATGGTACTCTACACTATCAGTTGTTACCAGGTATTGTACTCTACACTATCAGTTGTTACCAGGTATGGTACTCTACACTATCAGTTGTTACCAGGTATGGTACTCTACACTATCAGTTGTTAAGTACCAGGTATGGTACTCTACACTATCAGTTGTTAAGTACCGGGTATGGTACTCTACACTATCAGTTGTTAAGTACCGGGTATGGTACTCTACACTATCAGTTGTTACAAGGTATGGTACTCTACACTATAAGTTGTTACCAGGTATGGTACTCTACACTATCAGTTGTTACCAGGTATGGTACTCTACACTATAAGTTGTTACCAGGTATGGTACTCTACACTATAAGTTGTTACCAGGTATGGTACTCTACACTATAAGTTGTTACCAGGTATGGTACTCTACACTATAAGTTGTTACCAGGTATGGTACTCTACACTATCAGTTGTTAAGTACCAGGTATGGTACTCTACACTATCAGTTGTTAAGTACCAGGTATGGTACTCTACACTATCAGTTGTTAAGTACCGGGTAGGGTACTCTACACTATCAGTTGTTACCAGGTATGGTACTCTACACTATCAGTTGTTACCAGGTATGGTACTCTACACTATAAGTTGTTACCAGGTATGGTACTCTACACTATCAGTTGTTACCAGGTATGGTACTCTACACTATCAGTTGTTAAGTATCAGGTATGGTACTATACACTATCAGTTGTTACCAGGTACGGTACTCTACACTATAAGTTGTTACCCGGTATGGTACTCTACACTATCAGTTGTTACCAGGTATGGTACTCTACACTATCAGTTGTTACCAGGTACGGTACTCTACACTATAAGTTGTTACCCGGTATGGTACTCTACACTATCAGTTGTTACCAGGTATGGTACTCTGCACTATAAGTTGTTACCAGGTATGGTACTCTACATTATCAGTTGTTACCAGGTACGGTACTCTACACTATAAGTTGTTACCAGGTATGGTACTCTACACTATCAGTTGTTACCAGGTATGGTACTCTACACTATCAGTTGTTACCAGGTATGGTACTCTACACTATCAGTTGTTACCAGGTACGGTACTCTACACTATAAGTTGTTACCAGGTATGGTACTCTACACTATCAGTTGTTACCAGGTATGGTACTCTACACTATCAGTTGTTACCAGGTATGGTACTCTACACTATCAGTTGTTACCAGGTATGGTACTCTACACTATCAGTTGTTACCAGGTATGGTACTCTACACTATCAGTTGTTAAGTACCGGGTAGGGTACTCTACACTATCAGTTGTTAAGTACCAGGTATGGTACTCTACACTTTCAGTTGTTAAGTACCGGGTATGGTACTCTACACTATCAGTTGTTATCAGGTATGGTACTCTACACTATAAGTTGTTACCAGGTAGGGTACTCTACACTATCAGTTGTTACCAGGTAGGGTACTCTACACTATCAGTTGTTACCAGGTATGGTACTCTACACTATCAGTTGTTACCAGGTATGGTACTCTACACTATCAGTTGTTAAGTACCAGGTATGGTACTCTACACTATCAGTTGTTAAGTACCGGGTATTGTACTCTACACTATCAGTTGTTACCAGGTATGGTACTCTACACTATAAGTTGTTACCAGGTATGGTACTCTACACTATAAGTTGTTACCTGGTATGGTACTCTACACTATCAGTTGTTACCAGGTATGGTACTCTACACTATCAGTTGTTAAGTACCAGGTATGGTACTCTACACTATCAGTTGTTAAGTACCGGGTATGGTACTCTACACTATCAGTTGTTACCAGGTATGGTACTCTACACTATCAGTTGTTACCAGGTACGGTACTCTACACTATAAGTTGTTACCAGGTATGGTACTCTACACTATCAGTTGTTACCAGGTATGGTACTCTACACTATAAATTGTTACCAGGTATGGTACTCTACACTATCAGTTGTTAAGTACCGGGTAAGGTACTCTACACTATCAGTTGTTACCAGGTATGGTACTCTACACTATAAGTTGTTACCAGGTATGGTACTCTACACTATAAGTTGTTACCAGGTATGGTACTCTACACTATCAGTTGTTAAGTACCGGGTAGGGTACTCTACACTATCAGTTGTTACCAGGTAGGGTACTCTACACTATCAGTTGTTACCAGGTATGGTACTCTACACTCTCAATTGTTACCAGGTATGGTACTCTACACTATCAGTTGTTACCAGGTATGGTACTCTACACTATCAGTTGTTACCAGGTATGGTACTCTACACTATCAGTTGTTACCAGGTATTGTACTCTACACTATCAGTTGTTACCAGGTATGGTACTCTACACTATCAGTTGTTACCAGGTATGGTACTCTACACTATAAGTTCTTAAGTACCTGGTATGGTACCCTACACTATCAGTTGTTAAGTACCGGGTATGGTACTCTATACTATCAGTTGTTACCAGGTATGGTACTCTACACTATTAGTTGTTAAGTACCAGGTTTGGTACTCTACACTATAAGTTGTTACCAGGTATGGTACTCTACACTATCAGTTGTTAAGTACCGGGTAGGGTACTCTACACTATCAGTTGTTAAGTACCAGGTATTGTACTCTACACTATCAGTTGTTACCAGGTATGGTACTTTACACTATCAGTTGTTACCAGGTACGGTACTCTACACTATAAGTTGTTACCAGGTATGGTACTCTACACTATCAGTTGTTACCAGGTATGGTACTCTACACTATCAGTTGTTACCAGGTATGGTACTCTACACTATCAGTTGTTACCAGGTAGGGTACTCTACACTATAAGTTGTCAAGTACCGGGTATGGTACTCTACACTATCAGTTGTTAAGTACCAGGTATGGTACTCTACACTATAAGTTGTTAAGTACCGGGTATTGTACTCTATACTATCAGTTGTTACCAGGTATGGTACTCTACACTATCAGTTGTTAAGTACCAGGTATGGTACTCTACACTATCAGTTGTTAAATACCAGGTATGGTACTCTACACTATAAGTTGTTAAGTACCAGGTATGGTACTCTACACTATCAGTTGTTACCAGGTATTGTACTCTACACTATCAGTTATTACCAGGTATGGTACTCTACACTATAAGTTGTTACCAGGTATGGTACTCTACACTATCAGTTGTTAAGTACCAGGTATGGTACTCTACACTATCAGTTGTTAAGTACCGGGTATGGTACTCTACACTATAAGTTGTTACCAGGTATGGTACTCTACACTATCAGTTGTTACCAGGTATGGTACTCTACACTATCAGTTGTTACCAAGTATGGTACTCTACAATATAAGTTGTCAAGTACCGGGTATGGTACTCTACACTATCAGTTGTTAAGTACCAGGTATGGTACTCTACACTATAAGTTGTTAAGTACCGGGTATGGTACTCTATACTATCAGTTGTTACCAGGTATGGTACTCTACACTATCAGTTGTTAAGTACCAGGTATGGTACTCTACACTATCAGTTGTTAAGTACCAGGTATGGTACTCTACACTATAAGTTGTTACCAGGTATGGTACTCTACACTATCAGTTGTTATCAGGTATGGTACTCTACACTATAAGTTGTTACCAGGTATGGTACTCTACATTATCAGTTGTTAAGTACCAGGTATGGTACTCTACACTATCAGTTGTTTCCAGGTATGGCACTCTACACTATCAGTTGTTACCAGGTATGGTACTCTACACTATCAGTTGTTACAAGGTATGGTACTCTACACTATCAGTTGTTAAGTACCGAGTATGGTACTCTACACTATCATTTGTTACCAGGTATGGTACTTTACACTATCAGTTGTTACCAGGTATGGTACTCTACACTATCAGTTGTTACCGGGTATGGTACTCTACACTATCAGTTGTTAAGTACCAGGTATGGTACTCTACACTATCAGTTGTTACCAGGTATTGTACTCTACACTATCAGTTGTTACCAGGTATGGTACTCTACACTATCAGTTGTTACCAGGTATGGTACTCTACACTATCAGTTGATAAGTACCAGATATGGTACTCTACACTATAAGTTGTTAAGTACCAGGTATGGTACTCTACACTATCAGTTGTTACCAGGTATGGTACTCTACACTTTAAGTTGTTACCAGGTATAGTACTCTATACTATAAGTTGTTACCAGGTATGGTACTCTACACTATAAGTTGTTACCAGGTATGGTACTCTACACTATAAGTTGTTACCAGGTATGGTACTCTATACTATAAGGTGTTTAGTACCAGGTATGGTACTCTATACTATCAGTTGTTACCAGGTATGGTACTCTACACTATCAGTTGTTACCAGGTATGGTACTCTACACTATCAGTTGTTACCGGGTATGGCACTCTACACTATCAGTTGTTAAGTACCAGGTATGGTACTCTACACTATCATTTGTTACCAGATATGGTACTCTACACTATCAGTTGTTACCAGGTATGGTACTCTACACTATCAGTTGTTACCGGGTATGGTACTCTACACTATCAGTTGTTAAGTACCAGGTATGGTACTCTACACTATCAGTTGTTACCAGGTATTGTACTCTACACTATCAGTTGTTACCAGGTACGGTACTCTACACTATCAGTTGTTACCAGGTATGGTACTCTACACTATCAGTTGTTAAGTACCAGGTATGGTACTCTACACTATCAGTTGTTAAGTACCGGGTATGGTACTCTACACTATCAGTTGTTAAGTACCGGGTATGGTACTCTACACTATCAGTTGTTACCAGGTATGGTACTCTACACTATAAGTTGTTACCAGGTATGGTACTCTACACTATAAGTTGTTACCAGGTATGGTACTCTACACTATCAGTTGTTACCAGGTATGGTACTCTACACTATAAGTTGTTACCAGGTATGGTACTCTACACTATCAGTTGATACCAGGTATGGTACTCTACACTATAAGTTGTTACCAGGTATGGTACTCTACACTATAAGTTGTTACCAGGTATGGTACTCTACACTATCAGTTGTTAAGTACCAGGTATGGTACTCTACACTATCAGTTGTTAAGTACCGGGTAGGGTACTCTACACTATCAGTTGTTACCAGGTATGGTACTCTACACTATCAGTTGTTACCAGGTATGGTACTCTACACTATAAGTTGTTACCAGGTATGGTACTCTACACTATCAGTTGTTACCAGGTATGGTACTCTACACTATAAGTTGTCAAGTACCGGGTATGGTACTCTACACTATCAGTTGTTAAGTACCAGGTATGGTACTCTACACTATAAGTTGTTAAGTACCGGGTATGGTACTCTATACTATCAGTTGTTACCAGGTATGGTACTCTACACTATCAGTTGTTAAGTACCAGGTATGGTACTCTACACTATCAGTTGTTAAGTACCAGGTATGGTACTCTACACTATAAGTTGTTAATAGGTATGGTACTCTACACTATCAGTTGTTATCAGGTATGGTACTCTACACTATAAGTTGTTACCAGGTATGGTACTCTACACTATCAGTTGTTAAGTACCAGGTATGGTACTCTACACTATCAGTTGTTACCAGGTATGGCACTCTACACTATCAGTTGTTACCAGGTATAATACTCTACACTATCAGTTGTTACCAGGTATGGTACTCTACACTATCAGTTGTTAAGTACCGAGTATGGTACTCTACACTATCAGTTGTTAAGTACCGAGTATGGTACTCTACACTATCAGTTGTTACCAGGTATGGTACTCTACACTATCAGTTGTTACCAGGTATGGTACTCTACACTATCAGTTGTTACCAGGTATGGTACTCTACACTATCAGTTGATAAGTACCAGATATGGTACTCTACACTATAAGTTGTTAAGTACCAGGTATGGTACTCTACACTATCAGTTGTTACCAGGTATGGTACTCTACACTATAAGTTGTTACCAGGTATGGTACTCTACACTATCAGTTGTTAAGTACCAGGTATGGTACTCTACACTATCAGTTGTTACCAGGTATGGTACTCTACACTATCAGTTGTTACCAGGTATGGTACTCTACACTATCAGTTGTTAAGTACCGGGTATGGTACTCTACACTATCAGTTGTTACCAGGTATGGTACTCTACACTATCAGTTGTTACCAGGTATGGTACTCTACACTATAAGTTGTTACCAGGTATGGTACTCTACACTATCAGTTGTTACCAGGTATGGTACTCTACACTATCAGTTGTTACCAGGTATGGTACTCTACACTATAAGTTGTTACCAGGTATGGTACTTTACACTATCAGTTGTTACCAGGTATGGTACTCTACACTATCAGTTGTTACCAGGTATGGTACTCTACACTATCAGTTGTTACCAGGTATGGTACTCTACACTATCAGTTGTTAAGTTGTTACCAGGTATGGTACTCTACACTATCAGTTGTTAAGTACCGGGTATGGTACTCTACACTATCAGTTGTTAAGTACCAGGTATGGTACTCTACACTATAAGTTGTTACCAGGTATGGTACTCTACACTATCAGTTGTTACCAGGTATGGTACTCTACACTATCAGTTGTTAAGTACCGGGTATGGTACTCTACACTATCAGTTGTTACCAGGTATGGTACTATATACTATAAGTTGTTACCAGGTATGGTACTCTACACTATAAGTTGTTAAGTTCCAGGTATGGTACTCTACACTATCAGTTGTTAAGTACCGGGTATGGTACTCTACACTATAAGTTGTTACCAGGTATGGTACTCTACACTATCAGTTGTTACCAGGTATGGTACTCTACACTATAAGTTGTTAAGTACCGGGTAGGGTACTCTACACTATCAGTTGTTAAGTACCGGGTATGGTACTCTACACTATCAGTTGTTACCAGGTATGGTACTCTATACTATAAGTTGTTACCAGGTATGGTACTCTACACTATAAGTTGTTACCAGGTATGGAACTCTATACTATAAGTTGTTACCAGGTATGGTACTCTACACTATCAGTTGTTAAGTACCAGGTATGGTACTCTACACTATCAGTTGTTAAGTACCGGGTATGGTACTCTACACTATCAGTTGTTACCAGGTATGGTACTCTACACTATATGTTGTTACCAGGTATGGTACTCTACACTATAAGTTGTTACCAGGTATGGTACTCTACACTATCAGTTGTTACCAGGTATGGTACTCTACACTATCAGTTGTTAAGTACCAGGTATGGTACTCTACACTATCAGTTGTTAAGTACCGGGTATGGTACTCTACACTATCAGTTGTTACCAGGTATGGTACTCTACACTATAAGTTGTTACCAGGTATGGTACTCTACACTATCAGTTGTTACCAGGTATGGTACTCTACACTATCAGTTGTTAAGTACCAGGTATGGTACTCTACACTATCAGTTGTTAAGTACCAGGTATGGTACTCTACACTATCAGTTGTTACCAGGTATGGTACTTTACACTATCAGTTGTTACCAGGTACGGTACTCTACACTATAAGTTGTTACCAGGTATGGTACTCTACACTATCAGTTGTTACCAGGTATGGTACTCTACACTATCAGTTGTTACCAGGTATGGTACTCTACACTATCAGTTGTTAAGTACCAGGTATGGTACTCTACACTATCAGTTGTTACCAGGTACGGTACTCTACACTATAAGTTGTTACCCGGTATGGTACTCTACACTATCAGTTGTTACCAGGTATGGTACTCTACACTATAAGTTGTTACCAGGTATGGTACTCTAGACTATCAGTTGTTACCAGGTATGGTACTTTACACTATCAGTTGTTACCAGGTACGGCACTCTACACTATAAGTTGTTACCAGGTATGGTACTCTACACTATCAGTTGTTACCAGGTATGGTACTCTACACTATCAGTTGTTACCAGGTATGGTACTCTACACTATCAGTTGTTAAGTATCAGGTATGGTACTCTACACTATCAGTTGTTACCAGGAACGGTACTCTACACTATAAGTTGTTACCCGGTATGGTACTCTACACTATCAGTTGTTACCAGGTATGGTACTCTACACTATAAGTTGTTACCAGGTATGGTACTCTACATTATCAGTTGTTACCAGGTATGGTACTCTACACTATCAGTTGTTACCAGGTATGGTACTCTACACTATAAGTTGTTACCAGGTATGGTACTCTACACTATCAGTTGTTACCAGGTACGGTACTCTACACTATAAGTTGTTACCAGGTATGGTACTCTACACTATAAGTTGTTACTAGGTATGGTACTCTACACTATAAGTTGTTACCAGGTATGGTACTCTACACTATCAGTTGTTACCAGGTATGGT